>NW_027208718.1:508547-558625 GCF_027789765.1 Dendropsophus ebraccatus
CCCACCCTCCTCCCTGTATACCCTGTTAGTTTTGTTACTTCTTGTCTACGAAAAATATATTTGAAAATCTTAATAAATATATTGAAATGTAAGTCAATGGGGCGATTTTTTGGCTATGTGCTAGAAATGAAATTCAGTGCGGATTGGATGACAGGCACCCTAGGCACCCAGGATCGGCTTTAGTTTCACGTGTATCTCTTAAGCCGGCAGAGAAAACCCACCTGATATGCGCTCCACACAATTGAATAGAGACGCCGTTGATTTTCTATGGGAATTGCAGAAATGACTTCTAAGCCTCAAAATAATGACTTTTTTTCCTAAGGTGGTAGGAATGAAACTCAGTGCGGGCTGGATGGGGTCCCCCCTGGGCACCGCAGACCTAAGCTTGTTTAACTCCTACCTCTTAAAGGGACCGAGAAAAAATGACCTTTTCTGCACTCCAATGTAAGTCAATGGGGCGATTTTTTGGATATGTGCTAGAAATGAAATTCAGTGCGGATTGGATGACAGGCACCCTAGGCACCCAGGATAGGCTTTAGTTTCACGTGTATCTCTTAAGCCGGCAGAGAAAACCCACCTAATATGCGCTCCACACAATTGAATAGAGACGCCATTGATTTTCTATGGGAATTGCAGAAATGACTTCTAAGCCTCAAAATAATGACTTTTTTTCCTAAGGTGGTAGGAATGAAACTCAGTGCGGGCTGGATGGGGTCCCCCCTGGGCACCGCAGACCTAAGCTTGTTTAACTCCTACCTCTTAAAGGGACCGAGAAAAAATGACCTTTTCTGCACTCCAATGTAAGTCAATGGGGCGATTTTTTGGCTATGTGCTAGAAATGAAATTCAGTGCGGATTGGATTACAGGCACCCTAGGCACCCAGGATAGGCTTTAGTTTCACGTGTATCTCTTAAGCCGGCAGAGAAAACCCACCTGATATGCGCTCCACACAATTGAATTAGAGACGCCGTTGATTTTCTATGGGAATTGCAGAAATGACTTCTAAGCCTCAAAATAATGACTTTTTTTCCTAAGGTGGTAGGAATGAAACTCAGTGCGGGCTGGATGGGGTCCCCCCTGGGCACCGCAGACCTAAGCTTGTTTAACTCCTACCTCTTAAAGGGACCGAGAAAAAATGACCTTTTCTGCACTCCAATGTAAGTCAATGGGGCGATTTTTTGGCTATGTGCTAGAAATGAAATTCAGTGCGGATTGGATTACAGGCACCCTAGGCACCCAGGATAGGCTTTAGTTTCACGTGTATCTCTTAAGCCGGCAGAGAAAACCCACCTGATATGCGCTCCACACAATTGAATTAGAGACGCCGTTGATTTTCTATGGGAATTGCAGAAATGACTTCTAAGCCTCAAAATAATGACTTTTTTTCCTAAGGTGGTAGGAATGAAACTCAGTGCGGGCTGGATGGGGTCCCCCCTGGGCACCGCAGACCTAAGCTTGTTTAACTCCTACCTCTTAAAGGGACCGAGAAAAAATGACCTATTCTGCACTCCAATGTAAGTCAATGGGGCGATTTTTTGGCTATGTGCTAGAAATGAAATTCAGTGCGGATTGGATTACAGGCACCCTAGGCACCCAGGATAGGCTTTAGTTTCACGTGTATCTCTTAAGCCGGCAGAGAAAACCCACCTGATATGCGCTCCACACAATTGAATTAGAGACGCCGTTGATTTTCTATGGGAATTGCAGAAATGACTTCTAAGCCTCAAAATAATGACTTTTTTTCCTAAGGTGGTAGGAATGAAACTCAGTGCGGGCTGGATGGGGTCCCCCCTGGGCACCGCAGACCTAAGCTTGTTTAACTCCTACCTCTTAAAGGGACCGAGAAAAAATGACCTTTTCTGCACTCCAATGTAAGTCAATGGGGCGATTTTTTGGCTATGTGCTAGAAATGAAATTCAGTGCGGATTGGATTGCAGGCACCCTAGGCACCCAGGATAGGCTTTAGTTTCACGTGTATCTCTTAAGCCGGCAGAGAAAACCCACCTGATATGCGCTCCACACAATTGAATTAGAGACGCCGTTGATTTTCTATGGGAATTGCAGAAATGACTTCTAAGCCTCAAAATAATGACTTTTTTTCCTAAGGTGGTAGGAATGAAACTCAGTGCGGGCTGGATGGGGTCCCCCCTGGGCACCGCAGACCTAAGCTTGTTTAACTCCTACCTCTTAAAGGGACCGAGAAAAAATGACCTTTTCTGCACTCCAATGTAAGTCAATGGGGCGATTTTTTGGCTATGTGCTAGAAATGAAATTCAGTGCGGATTGGATTACAGGCACCCTAGGCACCCAGGATAGGCATTAGTTTCACGTGTATCTCTTTAGCCGGCAGAGAAAACCCACCTGATATGCGCTCCACACAATTGAATTAGAGACGCCGTTGATTTTCTATGGGAATTGCAGAAATGACTTCTAAGCCTCAAAATAATGACTTTTTTTCCTAAGGTGGTAGGAATGAAACTCAGTGCGGGCTGGATGGAGTCCCCCCTGGGCACCGCAGACCTAAGCTTGTTTAACTCCTACCTCTTAAAGGGACCGAGAAAAAATGACCTTTTCTGCACTCCAATGTAAGTCAATGGGGCGATTTTTTGGCTATGTGCTAGAAATGAAATTCAGTGCGGATTGGATTACAGGCACCCTAGGCACCCAGGATAGGCTTTAGTTTCACGTGTATCTCTTAAGCCGGCAGAGAAAACCCACCTGATATGCGCTCCACACAATTGAATTAGAGACGCCGTTGATTTTCTATGGGAATTGCAGAAATGACTTCTAAGCCTCAAAATAATGACTTTTTTTCCTAAGGTGGTAGGAATGAAACTCAGTGCGGGCTGGATGGGGTCCCCCCTGCGCACCGCAGACCTAAGCTTGTTTAACTCCTACCTCTTAAAGGGACCGAGAAAAAATGACCTTTTCTGCACTCCAATGTAAGTCAATGGGGCGATTTTTTGGCTATGTGCTAGAAATGAAATTCAGTGCGGATTGGATTACAGGCACCCTAGGCACCCAGGATAGGCTTTAGTTTCACGTGTATCTCTTAAGCCGGCAGAGAAAACCCACCTGATATGCGCTCCACACAATTGAATTAGAGACGCCGTTGATTTTCTATGGGAATTGCAGAAATGACTTCTAAGCCTCAAAATGATTACTTTTTTTCCTAAGGTGGTAGGAATGAAACTCAGTGCGGGCTGGATGGGGTCCCCCCTGGGCACCGCAGACCTAAGCTTGTTTAACTCCTACCTCTTAAAGGGACCGAGAAAAATGACCTTTTCTGCACTCCAATGTAAGTCAATGGGGCGATTTTTTGGCTATGTGCTAGAAATGAAATTCTGTGCGGATTGGATTACAGGCACCCTAGGCACCCAGGATAGGCTTTAGTTTCACGTGTATCTCTTAAGCCGGCAGAGAAAACCCACCTGATATGCGCTCCACACAATTGAATTAGAGACGCCGTTGATTTTCTATGGGAATTGCAGAAATGACTTCTAAGCCTCAAAATAATGACTTTTTTTCCTAAGGTGGTAGGAATGAAACTCAGTGCGGGCTGGATGGGGTCCCCCCTGGGCACCGCAGACCTAAGCTTGTTTAACTCCTACCTCTTAAAGGGACCGAGAAAAAATGACCTTTTCTGCACTCCAATGTAAGTCAATGGGGCGGGGGCGTGGCCTGACTGCAGAGCGGGATGCACGTATAGAGCCGGAGCTCCAGCCACCCGAGCGACAAAGACTAGCTTACACCCTCCGCATCTACCCGAAACTCGCCTAGATGGTATATGAAGCTCTGGAGATGGCACAGGGTCAAAGAAAACAGAGCAACTTGCCGGGCATGACCCGTAAATTGACTGAGTTCTTCACCGCGTCCTCCAGCCAAGATGGCGCCGAGCTGCCGGCACACAGTGAGAGCAGCGCTTCACAGGGACACACTGCAGGGACGCGGCTGCTCTTGTCGGACACAGTGAGTAACCGCTTCTCCCCCTTGGAGCATGAGACACTTGAGGGGCAAAGGTGTAACAGTGCAGGTGAAAGAGGGGACACTTTATTGTTTGAGGGAGACGTGGCGGCTAACACAGAAATCCAAGATGGCGCTGCCGCGCACATGAGCGACTCCCCCCCTCCCTCTCCCTCCTGGGCCAGCCCTGCAAAACAGCGTGCCAGACTGTCTAAAGATGCACAGCAGGAGGAGGTAACTGACCAGCAGCAGCTGGACCTGGATGCATTGGACATGCTCCCCTCTGATGCGCCCATGAAGGCAATGCTAAAAGCCCTAAGAGACTCTATCCAGCTCAGTATAAAACACTCTATGGGCCCTGTACAGCAAGCGGTCAAGGAAGTAGAAGGCAGGGTGTCCCATGTTGAAGAGAGGGTCGAAGATTTGACCACTTCCCACAACTCTATGCTGGCCAGCCACTCGGCTCTTGAGGAAGAGGTGGTCCAACTGCGTAATAAAGTGAACGATCTTGAAGACCGTTCTCGCAGAAATAATCTAAAACTGCGAGGCATACCCGAGAACGTGGAAGCATCAGAGCTGGCACCGTTTATACAGTGATTCATTAAAGCCTTACTCCCTGACTGCACCAATAAAGATCTGATTATAGACAGAGCGCACCGCGTCCCACGTCCCAAGCATCTTTCTAGTGATGTCCCACGGGATACTCTTGCAAGAGTGCATTTCTACCACGTAAAAGAGGCTTTTTTGCTAGCCACCCGCAACAAAGAGACTATTCCTGAACGATTCCAGACGATCTCAGTCTTTACAGATTTGTCGGCTGCTACACTACAGTGGAGAAGGACAATGCTACCCATCACAGTGGCTTTACGGGATGCCAGAATCGCCTACAAGTGGGGTTACCCTGCCAAACTTATTGTAACTGCCAACAACTCCACCTCCATAATCACCACCATCGTAGGAGGAGAAAAGCTACTGAGCACACTGGACTTGTCACCGGCGATCATTCCACCTCCGAGACCCACAGCCCCAATGCCTATGCGACAAGACTGGCGCAAGACCCAACGCGCTACCAGAGGGCGTCGCTGAATCTTACAGAGTGGCACTATATGGTGAATCTGGACAGAGCTCCCGGTTCGGTTTATGCTGAACTTTTGTGCCCCAATGGCCTTCACAGCCGACTCTAGTTGGAATGCCTTACCTACATCTAGGCAACGAGAGGCCCTTCCTGTTGTTTCTTTCTGTATTTGGAGCCTATTCGCTCCTATATGTTCTATCTTTCCATGTTATTGTTTTTGTGTTTACCTCTTTTGTTGTTTTTTCTGCAGCATGATACCGAAAATTGCATTCTGTTCTGATGTTTTGACCTTACTGATCTGTATCCTTGGTGACCAGTGGAGCTCAGGTTTTTCACTAATATGGTATGTAACTGGATCCTCGCACTACATTACTATACACAATGGTGTTACAGGTCTTGTCATATAATGTGAGGGGCCTCAACTCACCACAACGGAGGTCTTTTCTCTGGTCAGAGGTGGCCCGCTCACATTGTGACATTTTGTGCGCGCAGGAGACCCACCTGCTGCGTAAAGATGCTAAGCGCATCAAACATCCACAGTTCCCTAAGATACACTACGCCCATTATCAATCCAAGGCTAGGGGTGTTTTGATTGCTTTTAAGAACTCTATTGCAGTCACTGTCACAAAAGAAATTGCAGATCCTGGGGGTAGGTACCTGATCCTCTTGTGCTCCATTAATAATGTTAATTATACCATTGCCACTATATACGCACCAAACTCCAAACAGGTTAGCTTTATTAGGAAAGTATTCCGAATAATAACCAAGCACAAGGCCGGCCATCTGATACTCTCTGGAGACTTTAATATCGTCCCAGACCTGAACCGAGACTCCACCAAGCCATTGGGACAGAATCAAGCCTCACTAGATACCTTCCTGTGGCAGGAGGAGCTATATGATGGGTGGAGGTCTCTCCACGACACTGAGTCTGACTACACATTCTATTCCCACCGACATAACAGTTATAGTAGAATGGACTTGGTGCTTGTGGACAGGCCTACACTTCCATTGTTAACCGATGTATCCATCGGAATTAAAACCTGGTCGGACCATGCCCCCCTGACCTTCTCCATTCGGGAAAAAGTCAACTCTGTCTCTGATTACATGTGGAGATGTAACTCATACCTGATATCCCATCCTAAATATCAAGAGGAGATAAATAATGTGTTGACCAATTTCTTTAGAGAAAACGTGACTGAGGAGGTCTCCGCCGCCACAGTGTGGAACGCACACAAAGCTGTTGTGCGTGGACACCTCATGCAGCTAGGCCACAGGGTTAAAAAAGAGAAATCTGTCAAAATTAATAAACTCCTTAAAGACATACAAGACCTAGAGACATTACACAAACGCTCACGGTCAGAGACCACGCTAACACAGCTGCGAACCCTGAGATGTGACCTGCGTGTACTACTTACTGGTGACTTTGAGTACAAACTAAGGAAAGCTAAGTCCCTGTTTTACTCGCAAGGGAATAAGGCTGGCAGCGCTCTTGCTCGGCGGTTGAGGGGACAGCACACGAAATCCAGGATCCCATTTCTTATAAACCCTGCTACTAATGCTAAAGTAATCACCCCCTCAGCCATAGCTACTGCTTTTCGAGACTTTTATGCCCAACTTTATAACTTAAAAGAAGACTCTCTTGCTCCCCAACCTACACAATCAGACATTGATGCCTTTCTGGGCAAGATTGACATGCCTTCCCTGTCCCCCGAACAATTAGATGATCTAAATTCCCCACTGTCCCTGAAGGAGATAATTGACACCATCAACTCGTTACCAAAAGGGAAATCCCCAGGACCGGATGGACTCACAAATCATTACTACAGATCATTTAAGACAGTTCTCTCCCCACACTTACTATCCTTCTTTGAAGCAGCCCAATCATCTGCCTCATTTCCCAGAGAAAACCAGATGGCTAATATAGTAACACTCCCAAAGCCGGGGAAGCCACCTGACTCACCTAAAAATTTTAGACCCATATCACTGTTGAACTGTGACCTAAAAATATATGCCAAAATTATCGCATCCCGCCTGGCGTGTGTCCTCCCCTCAATCGTCGACGCGGACCAAACCGGCTTTACACAGGGGCGACAGGCATATGACAACACTAGGAGGGTGGTTGACTTGGTCTACTCCATACATAAGACAAAATCCCCTGCTGTTCTACTTACTTTAGACGCCGAAAAGGCCTTCGATCGAATAGCATGGGATTATGCCTTTAGCGTGTTGAGGAAAGTGGGCTTACAGGGCCCCATATATCACAGTATACTTGCCTTATATTCCTCCCCCTCAGCCCAGGTATACTGCAATAACTCTCTATCCCCCTCCTTTAACATCACAAATGGTACTAGACAGGGCTGCCCCCTTTCCCCCCTGGTCTTTGTTTTATCTATTGAGCCCCTGGCATGCCTCCTTAGATCACATCCTCGCATACATGGTATTGACATTGGACCCCGAACTCATGTTACATCTTTGTATGCTGACGATGTGATCCTCACTATGAGTGATCCTGATAGCTCACTGCCGGCAGCATTAGATACCTTGGCTGAATTTGGCAAAATCTCCTACTACAAGCTGAACCACTCAAAATCAGAGGCCTTACCACTCAATTTACCACCAAAGACAGTTAGTGACTTTAAAGCAAAGTATCCCTTGGACTGGAAATCTGACAAAATTACTTATTTAGGCACATGGATTACAGCCACACCTACTGACCTGTTTGCAAAAAATTATCTCCCTTTACTGAATGACCTTAAATCCCAGATGGCACAGATGGGGGGATTGGAAGTGTCGTGGACGGGCAGGGTAGCCGCTTTTAAGATGATGCTGCTCCCAAAATTGCTATATTTATACAGGACAATGCCCATTCATATACCTGATTACTTCTTTAGAAATGTCAGGAGGGCCATATCTAAATACATATGGAGGACAAAAAAGCCACGTATAAAATATCATATTTTGACACGGCCTACTGACTTAGGAGGCATTGGACTACCTGACCCGAAAGTTTACTATGAAGCCACGATAATATCGCAGCTGCGCAGCTGGTGGGCACAGGAGCTGCAGATACCCTGGGTATCCATAGAGGAACATATGATTGGCCTTGATCTAAGGTCTAAACTCTATTCCTGTGTATGGTTGGCGAATGTTCCAAAGAATGCTTACCCCCCACCAGTTTATGCAAGCTTGCAATGCTGGCGCAATGTACATTCACGTAGGGGGGACAAAACACGACTGGACCGATTATCCATCCCTCTCCAAACCCTGCTCCAGTACCTACCAAACACATCTAGAGACTCGCTGCTGACATGGGTTACCTGTGGTATAGTACACCTAAAAGACCTATATGAAAACACACTCCTACTCCCATTTACTGCGTTAAGAGAAAAGTTTGGGCTCCCACATAGGGATTTCTTTCTCTATTTACAAGTCAGACACTGCATCGATAAAGAGGTCCCTGTGGAGACCATTTGGAACATGGAACTTCTGGGCTCCCTCAAGGTCAGGAAGGCAGGCTTTCGCCCCCTATGCTCCATAATCACTAATGCAGAATCCTTTGACCACAGCCAACCTCTGCAATATTGGGAATCTGCTTTAGATATTTAACCAACTCCTCAAGATTGGCTATTAGCCTACAAATGGGGTATGAAACTAACCTTCAGTGCTGCACACCGTGAAAATATAGTGAAAACCCGACTGTGTTGGTACCTTACCCCCTCTCGCCTATGCAAAATGTTCCCTGACGCAGATGATAAATGTTGGAGGGGATGTGGAGCTCGGGGTACACTACCACACATCCTATGGGAATGCCCTGCAATAGTGCCGTATTGGACAGCGGTGTCAGACCTACTGAAGGAGGTTGCGGGTCTATCGGTGGACCTAAATCCGGCGCTGGGCTTGTTATACATTGGGATAGATACTATACCCCCCGCCCAAAGAGCCTTGTGCTGTAAAATTCTTACCATTTCCCGACTGGCAGTAACTCGTAAATGGAAAACCCCTTCTGTGCCCTCGATCACTGAGGTTATTGAGGATGTGAAATACACCTTCGAATTGGAGAAACATATCTCCTATGGTAGAGAACTCACAAAACCATTTCTTACACACTGGTCACCCTGGATCCACAGCAGGTATCATGCTTGAAGTTACTTTGTGATATAATGTTGCTTTATATTTTTGATATATACCATATTCTTTGAGCAGTGTTCTTCTTTTTATGCTGACAGCTTGCTTTTCTTCCTCTGTCCCTCCCTCCCCCCCCCCCACCCTCCTCCCTGTATACCCTGTTAGTTTTGTTACTTCTTGTCTACGAAAAATATATTTGAAAATCTTAATAAATATATTGAAACGTAAGTCAATGGGGCGATTTTTTGGCTATGTGCTAGAAATGAAATTCAGTGCGGATTGGATGACAGGCACCCTAGGCACCCAGGATCGGCTTTAGTTTCACGTGTATCTCTTAAGCCGGCAGAGAAAACCCACCTGATATGCGCTCCACACAATTGAATAGAGACGCCGTTGATTTTCTATGGGAATTGCAGAAATGACTTCTAAGCCTCAAAATAATGACTTTTTTTCCTAAGGTGGTAGGAATGAAACTCAGTGCGGGCTGGATGGGGTCCCCCCTGGGCACCGCAGACCTAAGCTTGTTTAACTCCTACCTCTTAAAGGGACCGAGAAAAAATGACCTTTTCTGCACTCCAATGTAAGTCAATGGGGCGATTTTTTGGCTATGTGCTAGAAATGAAATTCAGTGCGGATTGGATTACAGGCACCCTAGGCACCCAGGATAGGCTTTAGTTTCACGTGTATCTCTTAAGCCGGCAGAGAAAACCCACCTGATATGCGCTCCACACAATTGAATTAGAGACGCCGTTGATTTTCTATGGGAATTGCAGAAATGACTTCTAAGCCTCAAAATAATGACTTTTTTTCCTAAGGTGGTAGGAATGAAACTCAGTGCGGGCTGGATGGGGTCCCCCCTGGGCACCGCAGACCTAAGCTTGTTTAACTCCTACCTCTTAAAGGGACCGAGAAAAAATGACCTCTTCTGCACTCCAATGTAAGTCAATGGGGCGATTTTTTGGCTATGTGCTAGAAATGAAATTCAGTGCGGATTGGATTACAGGCACCCTAGGCACCCAGGATAGGCTTTAGTTTCACGTGTATCTCTTAAGCCGGCAGAGAAAACCCACCTGATATGCGCTCCACACAATTGAATTAGAGACGCCGTTGATTTTCTATGGGAATTGCAGAAATGACTTCTAAGCCTCAAAATAATGACTTTTTTTCCTAAGGTGGTAGGAATGAAACTCAGTGCGGGCTGGATGGGGTCCCCCCTGGGCACCGCAGACCTAAGCTTGTTTAACTCCTACCTCTTAAAGGGACCGAGAAAAAATGACCTTTTCTGCACTCCAATGTAAGTCAATGGGGCGATTTTTTGGCTATGTGCTAGAAATGAAATTCAGTGCGGATTGGATTACAGGCACCCTAGGCACCCAGGATAGGCTTTAGTTTCACGTGTATCTCTTAAGCCGGCAGAGAAAACCCACCTGATATGCGCTCCACACAATTGAATTAGAGACGCCGTTGATTTTCTATGGGAATTGCAGAAATGACTTCTAAGCCTCAAAATAATAACTTTTTTTCCTAAGGTGGTAGGAATGAAACTCAGTGCGGGATGGATGGGGTCCCCCCTGGGCACCGCAGACCTAAGCTTGTTTAACTCCTACCTCTTAAAGGGACCGAGAAAAAAATGACCTTTTCTGCACTCCAATGTAAGTCAAAGGGGCGATTTTTTGGCTATGTGCTAGAAATGAAATTCAGTGCGGATTGGATTACAGGCACCCTAGGCACCCAGGATAGGCTTTAGTTTCACGTGTATCTCTTAAGCCGGCAGAGAAAACCCACCTGATATGCGCTCCACACAATTGAATTAGAGACGCCGTTGATTTTCTATGGGAATTGCAGAAATGACTTCTAAGCCTCAAAATAATGACTTTTTTTCCTAAGGTGGTAGGAATGAAACTCAGTGCGGGCTGGATGGGGTCCCCCCTGGGCACCGCAGACCTAAGCTTGTTTAACTCCTACCTCTTAAAGGGACCGAGAAAAAATGACCTTTTCTGCACTCCAATGTAAGTCAATGGGGCGATTTTTTGGCTATGTGCTAGAAATGAAATTCAGTGCGGATTGGATGACAGGCACCCTAGGCACCCAGGATCGGCTTTAGTTTCACGTGTATCTCTTAAGCCGGCAGAGAAAACCCACCTGATATGCGCTCCACACAATTGAATAGAGACGCCGTTGATTTTCTATGGGAATTGCAGAAATGACTTCTAAGCCTCAAAATAATGACTTTTTTTCCTAAGGTGGTAGGAATGAAACTCAGTGCGGGCTGGATGGGGTCCCCCCTGGGCACCGCAGACCTAAGCTTGTTTAACTACTACCTCTTAAAGGGACCGAGAAAAAATGACCTTTTCTGCACTCCAATGTAAGTCAATGGGGCGATTTTTTGGCTATGTGCTAGAAATGAAATTCAGTGCGGATTGGATTACAGGCACCCTAGGCACCCAGGATCGGCTTTAGTTTCACGTGTATCTCTTAAGCCGGCAGAGAAAACCCACCTGATATGCGCTCCACACAATTGAATTAGAGACGCCGTTGATTTTCTATGGGAATTGCAGAAATGACTTCTAAGCCTCAAAATAATGACTTTTTTTCCTAAGGTGGTAGGAATGAAACTCAGTGCGGGCTGGATGGGGTCCCCCCTGGGCACCGCAGACCTAAGCTTGTTTAACTCCTACCTCTTAAAGGGACCGAGAAAAAATGACCTTTTCTGCACTCCAATGTAAGTCAATGGGGCGATTTTTTGGCTATGTGCTAGAAATGAAATTCAGTGCGGATTGGATTACAGGCACCCTAGGCACCCAGGATAGGCTTTAGTTTCACGTGTATCTCTTAAGCCGGCAGAGAAAACCCACCTGATATGCGCTCCACACAATTGAATTAGAGACGCCGTTGATTTTCTATGGGAATTGCAGAAATGACTTCTAAGCCTCAAAATAATGACTTTTTTTCCTAAGGTGGTAGGAATGAAACTCAGTGCGGGCTGGATGGGGTCCCCCCTGGGCACCGCAGACCTAAGCTTGTTTAACTCCTACCTCTTAAAGGGACCGAGAAAAAATGACCTTTTCTGCACTCCAATGTAAGTCAATGGGGCGATTTTTTGGCTATGTGCTAGAAATGAAATTCAGTGCGGATTGGATTACAGGAACCCTAGGCACCCAGGATAGGCTTTAGTTTCACGTGTATCTCTTAAGCCGGCAGAGAAAACCCACCTGATATGCGCTCCACACAATTGAATTAGAGACGCCGTTGATTTTCTATGGGAATTGCAGAAATGACTTCTAAGCCTCAAAATAATAACTTTTTTTCCTAAGGTGGTAGAAATGAAACTCAGTGCGGGATGGATGGGGTCCCCCCTGGGCACCGCAGACCTAAGCTTGTTTAACTCCTACCTCTTAAAGGGACCGAGAAAAAAATGACCTTTTCTGCACTCCAATGTAAGTCAAAGGGGCGATTTTTTGGCTATGTGCTAGAAATGAAATTCAGTGCGGATTGGATTACAGGCACCCTAGGCACCCAGGATAGGCTTTAGTTTCACGTGTATCTCTTAAGCCGGCAGAGAAAACCCACCTGATATGCGCTCCACACAATTGAATTAGAGACGCCGTTGATTTTCTATGGGAATTGCAGAAATGACTTCTAAGCCTCAAAATAATGACTTTTTTTCCTAAGGTGGTAGGAATTAAACTCAGTGCGGGCTGGATGGGGTCCCCCCTGGGCACCGCAGACCTAAGCTTGTTTAACTCCTACCTCTTAAAGGGACCGAGAAAAAATGACCTTTTCTGCACTCCAATGTAAGTCAATGGGGCGATTTTTTGGCTATGTGCTAGAAATGAAATTCAGTGCGGATTGGATTACAGGCACCCTAGGCACCCAGGATAGGCTTTAGTTTCACGTGTATCTCTTAAGCCGGCAGAGAAAACCCACCTGATATGCGCTCCACACAATTGAATTAGAGACGCCGTTGATTTTCTATGGGAATTGCAGAAATGACTTCTAAGCCTCAAAATAATGACTTTTTTTCCTAAGGTGGTAGGAATGAAACTCAGTGCGGGCTGGATGGGGTCCCCCCTGGGCACCGCAGACCTAAGCTTGTTTAACTCCTACCTCTTAAAGGGACCGAGAAAAAATGACCTTTTCTGCACTCCAATGTAAGTCAATGGGGCGATTTTTTGGCTATGTGCTAGAAATGAAATTCAGTGCGGATTGGATGACAGGCACCCTAGGCACCCAGGATCGGCTTTAGTTTCACGTGTATCTCTTAAGCCGGCAGAGAAAACCCACCTGATATGCGCTCCACACAATTGAATAGAGACGCCGTTGATTTTCTAACTAATTTAAATTTTATTAAAGGAAAGTATTAATACACTTGTTCAAAAAAGGGTACTTTGTAATTGAATCCACATAAAATGTCAATAAACAGAAAGCTTTATAATACTACCTTTGTGGAGTTTGATTTGAAAACATAGTGTATGAAATAACAAAAAGAAATAAGGGAAAAGGAATGATAGATTTATAGAATGCGTGAACCCGAAAGTAGGGTCAACTCAAGTATATACTCTGGGAAAAGAAAACACGAAAGAAGGGGGGGTGGTGCAGATGCTATTCATGTAGATTACATATAACTTGAAACAGTCAAACTCCATGATCATCCAATATTATGACTAATACAACTATAACTGGAACATATTCTTACCTAAGGAATGCTTGTTGGCGGCACAGAGTCAAATCCCAAACTTCGGATTATGGTTAAGTGCCCTCAATATAGATTTCTGGTGTAAGTGAGTGTGTGAGTAAAATTTTTAAGTATGTTTAAACTGACGGTACAATTTTAGTCGTTAAAAGTGAGAGATTATGATAAGGTGGGGGTAGATGTTGTTTTTAGGAGAAAGTTTCTCTCTCTGCTTGTGACCCAAGGTAACCATCGAGCATAAAATATTGTATTAGCGTTTGCTTCTTCTGAAACCAATTCCTCTATTCTGCGGTATTTATCCACTTCATCTGCCCAATCCTCTATGGAGGGGACATAGGAGTTTTTCCAATTTCTCGCTATAACCGCTTTCGCTGCTGTGAGAAGGAAGCCTATCAAAGAAGATCTGCAGAGGTGTCGTGGAATCGGGACCATTAGAAGCAAAGCTTGTTGAGGGGAATTTTCAATATGAGTGTTAGAAATCTGGTTGATTATTTTTATTACCCTATCCCAGAATGGTTGTAGTAGAGGGCAGCTCCACCAAATGTGTAGCATTGTACCCCTATCTCTTCCACATCTCCAGCACACATCATTTCGATTAGGGTACAAAGTTTTCAGCTTGGTGGGAACCATATACCACCTGGCCAAAACCTTGTAGTTTTTCTCCTGTACATTACAGGAAATCGAAATTTTATGTGTCAAATGAAAGGCCATTCTCACTTCTTCTTCAGAAAAGGAGGTATTTAGATCTTTTTCCCAGCTATTAATGAATTCTGGGAATGCTTCATCTGCGTTCAAAAGCAACATGTTATATAGTACTGAAATTGCATTTGGAGTGGGTGAGCTAGCGGTACAAAGTTTTTCAAATGGCAGAAGCTTTCTGGTAAGGTTCAGGTTATTTTTCTGTCTTTCTACAAAATCCTTCAATTGTTTATACTGTTTTAATGTAGTGGTTACGTTTTCCGCGAGCCTGTACTCCTTATATGGCAAATCATCAAGTGGTTTGGCTCCCTCTGAGTTCGTCAATGTGTAAAAGGTAACCCCTTCATCAGTGGGAATGCCTAAAAACCTCTCTATGTGTAGTGCTGCTAGGAATCTTTGATTGTTTCCTAGATGAATCAGGGGGCCGTCTGGACGGAACAAATTCTGAAAAATATGGGGGTGTGATTTGACTAGGGCAGTTATTGAAGCACTGATAGGTGATTGTGGAAGGGAGATTATGTCTTTTAAGATGTTTCTGGGGGTCCAGAGTATCGCAGCAGTATCAAAGTTCGTAGTAATGGATTCTATGTTTATCCAAAGTTTCTTATCTCTTTGTTGGAAACATTCTAGTACTCTATTGAGAATAGCTGCTTGGTAGTAATATTTGCAACTTGGGAGGGCGAGACCACCATCTGCTTTGGGTTTAATAAGAGTTTTAGTACTTAGACGAGCGGGTTTATTGGACCATATGAATTTAGTCAGAATAGAATTCATCCTGGTTAGGAAAGTGTGAGAGAGAACAGCTGGTACAGCTTGAAAGAGATATAAGAGTCTCGGTAAAACATTCATTTTAATAATATTAATCTTTCCTAACCAGGAGAATTCCTTCATTCCCCATTTCTGAAGGTCTTCTCTAATTTTTTTCAATAATGGTAAGAAGTTCTTATCCATAATATTTTTCTGCGTTACTGCTATTTGTGTGCCTAAATAATTTATTGAGGTTGTACTCCAATTGAAGGGAAAATTTGATTTTAAAGTTTCTCTCTCTCTTTGTCTGGGATATTTATACAAAGGGCTTCGCATTTATTTACATTCAATTTATAGTTGCTGAAGTAGGAGTATTCTCTGATTGTAGCTAATAAGGAAGGAAGGGAGATATGAGGTTTGGTTAAGAAGAGTAAAAGATCATCTGCATATGCAGAACAGAGATGATGATTTTTACCCACTTGAATGCCTGAGATGTCAGGGTTATCCCTTATAGTTTTGAGCAAATGTTCCATACACAGAACATATAATAGGGGCGACAGTGGACAACCTTGCCTTGTTCCATTCCTTATGTCTACTCTGTCAGAGATATTCCCATTAACTTTAATTTTAGCATACGGTGATTTATACAGCTCCATGATTTTTGATATGATGTTTGGGCCTAACCCAATTTGAGTCAGTGTGGCTTCTATGAATCTCCAGTCAACCCTATCAAACGCCTTTTCGGCGTCAAGAGCTAAAAAGAGCATCTGTTTTTTTGAGTTGTAGGCGAAGTTAGCCAGAGCGAAAGCTCTTAAGGTGTTATCAATGGCCTTCCTGTTTGGAATGAATCCCACTTGATCCGGGTTAACTAGAGATTCAAGAAGTGGAGAGAGTCTATTAGCTATTGCTTTAGCATATATTTTGGTATCAATATTTAGAAGAGAAATGGGTCTGAAGTTACTGCATAAATTGTGGTCTTTGCCCTCCTTCGGAATCACTGTTATGAATGCCTCCAAAAAAGATAGGGGGAAAGAATGTGAGTCCGAGATTGAATTAAAGGATTCTACCAAATATGGGGTAATTGTTTCCGCAAATTGTTTAAAGAATTTAGTAGTAAAGCCATCAGGGCCTGGGCTTTTACCTGCGGGGAGATTTTTGATAATATCTTTTATTTCCTGAGCTGTGAAGTTCTCGTCTAATTGGGATCTTGTTTCCAAATTAATTGTGGGGAGTTTGGTTTTGTTCATATACTGTTCTAGCGTAGTAGAAAAGGAGGGGGGTAAATTTTTCCTATCTGGAGGTGGCAACTGATATAATTTTTTATAATAGCTTCTGAAAGTTTCTGCAATAATATCAGTGTTCCCCTGTGCTGTTTTGATAGAGGGAATTATCCTAGATGTCTTTTTATTTTTTAAAGCATTAGCTAGAAGTCTGCTGGGCTTATTGCCCCATACATAGAAGTTCTTCCCGCATATTTGTAGAACTTTTTTATATTTTTGATGTAAAATATCTTTAATTTTACATCTTGTTGCATTAAGTTCCAGCAGAGTTTCTTCTAATAAGGATTTTTTATGTGTCGTCTCTAGGTCGTGGATTTTTGCGAACAGATTAGATAATTGTTTCGCGTTTTCTCTTTTAAGTCTGGTTCCGTGGGAAATTAGTGTACCCCTAACAGTTGCCTTTAATGCCTCCCATTTAATGGCCGGTGCAGTGGGGTCGTTTTTGTGTGTGATTTTAAAAGTATCCAAAGTATCTTCAATTGCGGAGGAACAAACTACATCATCCAGTAGTGACTCATTAAGTCTCCAGGAGAATGATTGCTTAGTTTTAGGTAAAAATGTAAATGTCGAATATACCGGGGCGTGATCGGTAAGTATTATATTTCCAATATGTGAGTCTTTAAGAAGGCTCAGAGCCGCATGAGAGGAGAGAATAAAATCTATTCTGCTGTACGAATTGGTAGGAGCAGAGAAATGAGAGTAGTCTCTGGTCGTGGGATTAATTATTCTCCAAGTGTCATACAGCTTGAGGTCTCTCAGAGTTTTCTGTAGGAGTCTTATTTTTTTAAAAGCTAATTTAGTTTTCCCTGAAGATGTGTCTAGGAAGGGGTTTAAAGGAGTATTAAGATCACCTCCAATTATAATGTGTCCCTTGGCAAAGGAGTGCAGATCTTGCAAGGTGTCTATGAGAAATGGTATCTGGTCGTGGTTGGGGGCGTATATATTCGCCAATGTGAGGGTTTCTTCAGCAATTGAACAATTTAAGAAGATATATCTACTTTCCGAGTCTATTTTGGTGTCTAATATTTTCAAGGGAAGTGTTTTGTGAAAGCCAATTGAGACCCCTTTTGTTCTTTTATCCGGGGAAGAAGCGTGTATCCATGAGGAGTAATATCTATTATTGTCTAGATTTGGTATGTGATTTGTTTTGAAGTGAGTTTCTTGTAAGAAGATTATTTTTGCTTTTTGTTTGTGTAGTGAGTATAGAATATTCGAACGTTTTTCTGGTACATTGAATCCATTAACATTCAAGGTACAGAAAACCACATCTGTCATTTTGTGTGTGTGTGTAAAGTACTCACTGATTGAGATGAAGTCTGCTTGAGAGTGCGTCGATTAACTTTACGATAGGTGGGGTTGACTCTGCGCCGTCAAGTCACAAGATGTAGCAACTGCACTGTGGAGAAAGGAAAAGGAATAGGATTAGAAAAGTAAAATTAGAGGAAATATGGACTTCAACAAAAAACCTAAACTAACAAAAAAAGCGTGTACAAACGCCGGGGTCTAATTGTGACAATTGTCACGAGGTCTTGAAAAGCAAGACGCACTATTGGGTGGGTGAGTTGGCACGCTGTTGGGCCTAAGTGAGAACAAGTATGTCCGTCTATGCCTATATTACATCAAAAAAGAAATCGTAAACCATTTTGGGCTAAGAGGTAATAGACCTTATTATAAAGTGAATAGGAACTAAAGACAAGTTCAATTAGTAGAACCAGCCAGGTCATCAAACTAAGCGAACCTTGCTGTTAGACTCCATCTTTAACTCTTTATAAGGCCATAGGTGTTAAGATATGATCAATGGAGGGCTAACTAAAAATCTATCAACAATTCTGCTACTTAAGGAGAAAGACAGGCATAATGAGAAAAATAAACGGAAAACAACTTATTGAAAAGACGGGATCTCATCACGGTCTTCAGCGAGGTCCTGGTTGTTGGCTCCTGGGCATCTTCCTATCTCTCTCTCTCTGTGGTCGGGGTGGCAGGTCCGGTCTCCTGATGTCATCTTTGTCAGCAGGTCCTGGAGTCGAGATATAGGTGGGTGGAGGTAATATCATGGTCTCGTGTAGATCGCACCACTCATGCAGGTATAGATTTTGGAGATTTAAGGCTTGCAGGAACTCTGGTAAGTCTTTAGGTTCTCTCAAGGTAAGGGTGTTGCCCCTGAATCTTACCGACAGAGAGAAGGGAAATCCCCATTTGTATGGGATGTTGTTTTCTTGTAATTTTTGCGTTAGAGGTTTGAGAGTGGCTCTTTGCCGCAGGGTAAGCAATGATAAATCCGCGAAGAGTTGAACCCTTGTCCCATTGAAGTCGATGTTTTGGATTTCTCTCGCCTTTCTCATAATATCTTCCTTCTGTGCGTAGTAATGCACCCTGCATATGATGTCTCTGGGTCTTCTATCATCTTTCCCCTTGGGCTTTAGTGCTCTATGCACCCTATCCAGCTCCAAGTGGGTATCCTGCGATCTTCCCAGAATCATGTTAAACAAAGAGGATACCGCTACGTACAAGTCAGCTGTTTTAATCTCTTCTGGTAACCCTCTGATCCTTATATTATTACGACGGCTCCTGTTTTCCACGTCGTCCAATCTGAGGGTCACCATCTTTTGCGAGATTTTAAGAGATTCCGTGACATATGTCAACTCTCTTATTTTATCATCATGTGACTTTTGAATTTTTTCAAGACCAGCAGACTTCTTTTCTATTTTTATAATTTTTTCCTGGACTACTGCTAGGTCTTTTTGCCAAGATGCCTTCAGCTCTTTTCCCAGATTAACCAAATCTTGTTTGGAGGGGATCAATGACAATAACGCCTGTAGTTCAGGGTGCCCCTTTAATATTCTCATTGCATTTTCGGATTTTGACGCTTGCATAGGAGTATTTGGCGGGAGGTTGTGAATTACTGAATCAGCTGATGAAGCCGACGATTCTTCCGAAGAAGACATATCTTGAGCAAAAAAGGATTTATTCAACTCCCTTTTATTTGCCGTTTTCAGGAGTTTCCTCTTAGTAGGGGGGAGGGTGTCCTCATCAGAATCAACTGGGGTTGAGTATTCATCAGATGTATCTGACTCCTTCGTCCCTCGTTTCTGTTGAGTAGGCCTTTGTGGTAACGGGGCAATTTGCTCTATCATCTTATAACTTTCAGGAAATTGAGAGGTGCCCATGTCATATTGTGGATCATCATGACTTTCTCCAGGCCGTGAGGCTGGGAGATCAGATGAGTCAGCATTAGCCTCATTGACTGCCATCTGCTCCCTATTATGTGCCTCCTCCAACATGGCCGACTCATCATATTTCAAATGGGCAGATTTAATTTGCACCTTAATAGGCACACTTGATGGAGCATTGGGGGGCTGTTCCTGCTTCTGGGGGACCCATTTAATTGAGATATTTTCTCTCTTAGTGATTGCCCCCAACTCCTTTTTAGTGAAATGTGCAGCTTTGAATGCTGCCTCCTTCAAGATGGCCGCCGTCCCCCTGCTCTGAACGGCCCCTTTAAGTTGTAGTGCGGTGCTTTCCTGGGCTTCCCCTGTCTCATCTGGAGTCTGCCTGCACTCTACAAGGTCAGTACTCACAGTTGAAGCCTCAAGCGCCGCTGTCGGGGCCGCCGATGGAGTCCGCTCCGCATCTCTTCTCCGGCCTGCTGCATCCCGGATGGCCACGTGCTCCACTCCTCCCGCGCTGCAGAAGCCGGTGGTACTCGGATCTCTCGTCTTCTGCTCCATGTCTCTGGCCGCCTGGATTGCCGTGATCGCTGCGGGGACCTCGTTAGTAGCTGTCGGGTCTTTCCTCTCTCGCCGCTCGGGATCCCCTCTCAGGCTTTCCTCCACCAAGATGGCCGCGGTGACTTCTCGATCGATGCTGCTGCTGCTTCTCACCGCCGCATCACTCTTCTGCTTCTCCGGTCCCTTCACGGTAAGGCTCGCTTTATTCCCGGCAGTCTCCTTCATCTTAATCTTCTTGTCCTGCTTGGATCTTTCTGCCATTTCTGCTATCTTTTTCGCCCGAAGCTGAGGCCTGAGACGGAGCTCTGTTCAAGCGCTGTGTGCCATCAGCGCGTCAAGTCACGCCCCCGCCGTTGATTTTCTATGGGAATTGCAGAAATGACTTCTAAGCCTCAAAATAATGACTTTTTTTCCTAAGGTGGTAGGAATGAAACTCAGTGCGGGCTGGATGGGGTCCCCCCTGGGCACCGCAGACCTAAGCTTGTTTAACTCCTACCTCTTAAAGGGACCGAGAAAAAATGACCTTTTCTGCACTCCAATGTAAGTCAATGGGGCGATTTTTTGGCTATGTGCTAGAAATGAAATTCAGTGCGGATTGGATTACAGGCACCCTAGGCACCCAGGATAGGCTTTAGTTTCACGTGTATCTCTTAAGCCGGCAGAGAAAACCCACCTGATATGCGCTCCACACAATTGAATTAGAGACGCCGTTGATTTTCTATGGGAATTGCAGAAATGACTTCTAAGCCTCAAAATAATGACTTTTTTTCCTAAGGTGGTAGGAATGAAACTCAGTGCGGGCTGGATGGGGTCCCCCCTGGGCACCGCAGACCTAAGCTTGTTTAACTCCTACCTCTTAAAGGGACCGAGAAAAAATGACCTTTTCTGCACTCCAATGTAAGTCAATGGGGCGATTTTTTGGCTATGTGCTAGAAATGAAATTCAGTGCGGATTGGATTACAGGCACCCTAGGCACCCAGGATAGGCTTTAGTTTCACGTGTATCTCTTAAGCCGGCAGAGAAAACCCACCTGATATGCGCTCCACACAATTGAATTAGAGACGCCGTTGATTTTCTATGGGAATTGCAGAAATGACTTCTAAGCCTCAAAATAATGACTTTTTTTCCAAAGGTGGTAGGAATGAAACTCAGTGCGGGCTGGATGGGGTCCCCCCTGGGCACCGCAGACCTAAGCTTGTTTAACTCCTACCTCTTAAAGGGACCGAGAAAAAATGACCTTTTCTGCACTCCAATGTAAGTCAATGGGGCGATTTTTTGGCTATGTGCTAGAAATGAAATTCAGTGCGGATTGGATTACAGGCACCCTAGGCACCCAGGATAGGCTTTAGTTTCACGTGTATCTCTTAAGCCGGCAGAGAAAACCCACCTGATATGCGCTCCACACAATTGAATTAGAGACGCCGTTGATTTTCTATGGGAATTGCAGAAATGACTTCTAAGCCTCAAAATAATGACTTTTTTTCCTAAGGTGGTAGGAATGAAACTCAGTGCGGGCTGGATGGGGTCCCCCCTGGGCACCGCAGACCTAAGCTTGTTTAACTCCTACCTCTTAAAGGGACCGAGAAAAAATGACCTTTTCTGCACTCCAATGTAAGTCAATGGGGCGATTTTTTGGCTATGTGCTAGAAATGAAATTCAGTGCGGATTGGATTACAGGCACCCTAGGCACCCAGGATAGGCATTAGTTTCACGTGTATCTCTTTAGCCGGCAGAGAAAACCCACCTGATATGCGCTCCACACAATTGAATTAGAGACGCCGTTGATTTTCTATGGGAATTGCAGAAATGACTTCTAAGCCTCAAAATAATGACTTTTTTTCCTAAGGTGGTAGGAATGAAACTCAGTGCGGGCTGGATGGGGCCCCCCCTGGGCACCGCAGACCTAAGCTTGTTTAACTCCTACCTCTTAAAGGGACCGAGAAAAAATGACCTTTTCTGCACTCCAATGTAAGTCAATGGGGCGATTTTTTGGCTATGTGCTAGAAATGAAATTCAGTGCGGATTGGATTACAGGCACCCTAGGCACCCAGGATAGGCTTTAGTTTCACGTGTATCTCTTAAGCCGGCAGAGAAAACCCACCTGATATGCGCTCCACACAATTGAATTAGAGACGCCGTTGATTTTCTATGGGAATTGCAGAAAAAACTTCTAAGCCTCAAAATAATGACTTTTTTTCCTAAGGTGGTAGGAATGAAACTCAGTGCGGGCTGGATGGGGTCCCCCCTGGGCACCGCAGACCTAAGCTTGTTTAACTCCTACCTCTTAAAGGGACCGAGAAAAAATGACCTTTTCTACACTCCAATGTAAGTCAATGGGGCGATTTTTTGGCTATGTGCTAGAAATGAAATTCAGTGCGGATTGGATTACACGCACCCTAGGCACCCAGGATAGGCTTTAGTTTCACGTGTATCTCTTAAGCCGGCAGAGAAAACCCACCTGATATGCGCTCCACACAATTGAATTAGAGACGCCGTTGATTTTCTATGGGAATTGCAGAAATGACTTCTAAGCCTCAAAATAATGACTTTTT
Organism: Dendropsophus ebraccatus; assembly: GCF_027789765.1. Classification (NCBI taxonomy): domain Eukaryota; kingdom Metazoa; phylum Chordata; class Amphibia; order Anura; family Hylidae; genus Dendropsophus; species Dendropsophus ebraccatus. The sequence goes on from NW_027208718.1 coordinate 531,410, forward strand.
TTCCTAAGGTGGTAGGAATGAAACTCAGTGCGGGCTGGATGGGGTCCCCCCTGGGCACCGCAGACCTAAGCTTGTTTAACTCCTACCTCTTAAAGGGACCGAGAAAAAATGACCTTTTCTGCACTCCAATGTAAGTCAATGGGGCGATTTTTTGGCTATGTGCTAGAAATGAAATTCAGTGCGGATTGGATTACAGGCACCCTAGGCACCCAGGATAGGCTTTAGTTTCACGTGTATCTCTTAGCCGGCAGAGAAAACCCACCTGATATGCGCTCCACACAATTGAATTAGAGACGCCGTTGATTTTCTATGGGAATTGCAGAAATGACTTCTAAGCCTCAAAAAAATGACTTTTTTTCCTAAGGTGGTAGGAATGAAACTCAGTGCGGGCTGGATGGGGTCCCCCCTGGGCACCGCAGACCTAAGCTTGTTTAACTCCTACCTCTTAAAGGGACCGAGAAAAAATGACCTTTTCTGCACTCCAATGTAAGTCAATGGGGCGATTTTTTGGCTATGTGCTAGAAATGAAATTCAGTGCGGATTGGATTACAGGCACCCTAGGCACCCAGGATAGGCTTTAGTTTCACGTGTATCTCTTAAGCCGGCAGAGAAAACCCACCTGATATGCGCTCCACACAATTGAATTAGAGACGCCGTTGATTTTCTATGGGAATTGCAGAAATGACTTCTAAGCCTCAAAATAATGACTTTTTTTCCTAAGGTGGTAGGAATGAAACTCAGTGCGGGCTGGATGGGGTCCCCCCTGGGCACCGCAGACCTAAGCTTGTTTAACTCCTACCTCTTAAAGGGACCGAGAAAAAATTACCTTTTCTGCACTCCAATGTAAGTCAATGGGGCGATTTTTTGGCTATGTGCTAGAAATGAAATTCAGTGCGGATTGGATTACAGGCACCCTAGGCACCCAGGATAGGCTTTAGTTTCACGTGTATCTCTTAAGCCGGCAGAGAAAACCCACCTGATATGCGCTCCACACAATTGAATTAGAGACGCCGTTGATTTTCTATGGGAATTGCAGAAATGACTTCTAAGCCTCAAAATAATGACTTTTTTTCCTAAGGTGGTAGGAATGAAACTCAGTGCGGGCTGGATGGGGTCCCCCCTGGGCACCGCAGACCTAAGCTTGTTTAACTCCTACCTCTTAAAGGGACCGAGAAAAATGACCTTTTCTGCACTCCAATGTAAGTCAATGGGGCGATTTTTTGGCTATGTGCTAGAAATGAAATTCTGTGCGGATTGGATTACAGGCACCCTAGGCACTCAGGATAGGCTTTAGTTTCACGTGTATCTCTTAAGCCGGCAGAGAAAACCCACCTGATATGCGCTCCACACAATTGAATTAGAGACGCCGTTGATTTTCTATGGGAATTGCAGAAATGACTTCTAAGCCTCAAAATATTGACTTTTTTTCCTAAGGTGGTAGGAATGAAACTCAGTGCGGGCTGGATGGGGTCCCCCCTGGGCACCGCAGACCTAAGCTTGTTTAACTCCTACCTCTTAAAGGGACCGAGAAAAAATGACCTTTTCTGCACTCCAATGTAAGTCAATGGGGCGATTTTTTGGCTATGTGCTAGAAATGAAATTCAGTGCGGATTGGATTACAGGCACCCTAGGCACCCAGGATAGGCTTTAGTTTCACGTGTATCTCTTAAGCCGGCAGAGAAAACCCACCTGATATGCGCTCCACACAATTGAATTAGAGACGCCGTTGATTTTCTATGGGAATTGCAGAAATGACTTCTAAGCCTCAAAATAATGACTTTTTTTCCTAAGGTGGTAGGAATGAAACTCAGTGCGGGCTGGATGGGGTCCCCCCTGGGCACCGCAGACCTAAGCTTGTTTAACTCCTACCTCTTAAAGGGACCGAGAAAAAATGACCTTTTCTGCACTCCAATGTAAGTCAATGGGGCGATTTTTTGGCTATGTGCTAGAAATGAAATTCAGTGTGGATTGGATTACAGGCACCCTAGGCACCCAGGATAGGCTTTAGTTTCACGTGTATCTCTTAAGCCGGCAGAGAAAACCCACCTGATATGCGCTCCACACAATTGAATTAGAGACGCCGTTGATTTTCTATGGGAATTGCAGAAATGACTTCTAAGCCTCAAAATAATGACTTTTTTTCCTAAGGTGGTAGGAATGAAACTCAGTGCGGGCTGGATGGGGTCCCCCCTGGGCACCGCAGACCTAAGCTTGTTTAACTCCTACCTCTTAAAGGGACCGAGAAAAAATGACCTTTTCTGCACTCCAATGTAAGTCAATGGGGCGATTTTTTGGCTATGTGCTAGAAATGAAATTCAGTGCGGATTGGATTACAGGCACCCTAGGCACCCAGGATAGGCTTTAGTTTCACGTGTATCTCTTAAGCCGGCAGAGAAAACCCACCTGATATGCGCTCCACACAATTGAATTAGAGACGCCGTTGATTTTCTATGGGAATTGCAGAAATGACTTCTAAGCCTCAAAATAATGACTTTTTTTCCTAAGGTGGTAGGAATGAAACTCAGTGCGGGCTGGATGGGGTCCCCCCTGGGCACCGCAGACCTAAGCTTGTTTAACTCCTACCTCTTAAAGGGACCGAGAAAAATGACCTTTTCTGCACTCCAATGTAAGTCAATGGGGCGATTTTTTGGCTATGTGCTAGAAATGAAATTCTGTGCGGATTGGATTACAGGCACCCTAGGCACTCAGGATAGGCTTTAGTTTCACGTGTATCTCTTAAGCCGGCAGAGAAAACCCACCTGATATGCGCTCCACACAATTGAATTAGAGACGCCGTTGATTTTCTATGGGAATTGCAGAAATGACTTCTAAGCCTCAAAATAATGACTTTTTTTCCTAAGGTGGTAGGAATGAAACTCAGTGCGGGCTGGATGGGGTCCCCCCTGGGCACCGCAGACCTAAGCTTGTTTAACTCCTACCTCTTAAAGGGACCGAGAAAAAATGACCTTTTCTGCACTCCAATGTAAGTCAATGGGGCGATTTTTTGGCTATGTGCTAGAAATGAAATTCAGTGCGGATTGGATTACAGGCACCCTAGGCACCCAGGATAGGCTTTAGTTTCACGTGTATCTCTTAAGCCGGCAGAGAAAACCCACCTGATATGCGCTCCACACAATTGAATTAGAGACGCCGTTGATTTTCTATGGGAATTGCAGAAATGACTTCTAAGCCTCAAAATAATGACTTTTTTTCCTAAGGTGGTAGGAATGAAACTCAGTGCGGGCTGGATGGGGTCCCCCCTGGGCACCGCAGACCTAAGCTTGTTTAACTCCTACCTCTTAAAGGGACCGAGAAAAAATGACCTTTTCTGCACTCCAATGTAAGTCAATGGGGCGATTTTTTGGCTATGTGCTAGAAATGAAATTCATGTGCGGATTGGATGACAGGCACCCTAGGCACTCAGGATAGGCTTTAGTTTCACGTGTATCTCTTAAGCCGGCAGAGAAAACCCACCTGATATGCGCTCCACACAATTGAATTAGAGACGCCGTTGATTTTCTATGGGAATTGCAGAAATGACTTCTAAGCCTCAAAATAATGACTTTTTTTCCTAAGGTGGTAGGAATGAAACTCAGTGCGGGCTGGATGGGGTCCCCCCTGGGCACCGCAGACCTAAGCTTGTTTAACTCCTACCTCTTAAAGGGACCGAGAAAAAATGACCTTTTCTGCACTCCAATGTAAGTCAATGGGGCGATTTTTTGGCTATGTGCTAGAAATGAAATTCAGTGCGGATTGGATTACAGGCACCCTAGGCACCCAGGATAGGCTTTAGTTTCACGTGTATCTCTTAAGCCGGCAGAGAAAACCCACCTGATATGCGCTCCACACAATTGAATTAGAGACGCCGTTGATTTTCTATGGGAATTGCAGAAATGACTTCTAAGCCTCAAAATAATGACTTTTTTTCCTAAGGTGGTAGGAATGAAACTCAGTGCGGGCTGGATGGGGTCCCCCCTGGGCACCGCAGACCTAAGCTTGTTTAACTCCTACCTCTTAAAGGGACCGAGAAAAAATGACCTTTTCTGCACTCCAATGTAAGTCAATGGGGCGATTTTTTGGCTATGTGCTAGAAATGAAATTCAGTGCGGATTGGATTACAGGCACCCTAGGCACCCAGGATAGGCATTAGTTTCACGTGTATCTCTTAAGCCGGCAGAGAAAACCCACCTGATATGCGCTCCACACAATTGAATTAGAGACGCCGTTGATTTTCTATGGGAATTGCAGAAATGACTTCTAAGCCTCAAAATAATGACTTTTTTTCCTAAGGTGGTAGGAATGAAACTCAGTGCGGGCTGGATGGGGTCCCCCCTGGGCACCGCAGACCTAAGCTTGTTTAACTCCTACCTCTTAAAGGGACCGAGAAAAAATGACCTTTTCTGCACTCCAATGTAAGTCAATGGGGCGATTTTTTGGCTATGTGCTAGAAATGAAATTCAGTGCGGATTGGATGACAGGCACCCTAGGCACCCAGGATAGGCTTTAGTTTCACGTGTATCTCTTAAGCCGGCAGAGAAAACCCACCTGATATGCGCTCCACACAATTGAATTAGAGACGCCGTTGATTTTCTATGGGAATTGCAGAAATGACTTCTAAGCCTCAAAATAATGACTTTTTTTCCTAAGGTGGTAGGAATGAAACTCAGTGCGGGCTGGATGGGGTCCCCCCTGGGCACCGCAGACCTAAGCTTGTTTAACTCCTACATCTTAAAGGGACCGAGAAAAAATGACCTTTTCTGCACTCCAATGTAAGTCAATGGGGCGATTTTTTGGCTATGTGCTAGAAATGAAATTCAGTGCGGATTGGATTACAGGCACCCTAGGCACCCAGGATAGGCTTTAGTTTCACGTGTATCTCTTAAGCCGGCAGAGAAAACCCACCTGATATGCGCTCCACACAATTGAATTAGAGACGCCGTTGATTTTCTATGGGAATTGCAGAAATGACTTCTAAGCCTCAAAATAATGACTTTTTTTCCTAAGGTGGTAGGAATGAAACTCAGTGCGGGCTGGATGGGGTCCCCCCTGGGCACCGCAGACCTAAGCTTGTTTAACTCCTACCTCTTAAAGGGACCGAGAAAAAATGACCTTTTCTGCACTCCAATGTAAGTCAATGGGGCGATTCTTTGGCTATGTGCTAGAAATGAAATTCAGTGCGGATTGGATTACAGGCACCCTAGGCACCCAGGATAGGCTTTAGTTTCACGTGTATCTCTTAAGCCGGCAGAGAAAACCCACCTGATATGCGCTCCACACAATTGAATTAGAGACGCCGTTGATTTTCTATGGGAATTGCAGAAATGACTTCTAAGCCTCAAAATAATGACTTTTTTTCCTAAGGTGGTAGGAATGAAACTCAGTGCGGGCTGGATGGGGTCCCCCCTGGGCACCGCAGACCTAAGCTTGTTTAACTCCTACCTCTTAAAGGGACCGAGAAAAAATGACCTTTTCTGCACTCCAATGTAAGTCAATGGGGCGATTTTTTGGCTATGTGCTAGAAATGAAATTCAGTGCGGATTGGATTACAGGCACCCTAGGCACCCAGGATAGGCTTTAGTTTCACGTGTATCTCTTAAGCCGGCAGAGAAAACCCACCTGATATGCGCTCCACACAATTGAATTAGAGACGCCGTTGATTTTCTATGGGAATTGCAGAAATGACTTCTAAGCCTCAAAATAATGACTTTTTTTCCTAAGGTGGTAGGAATGAAACTCAGTGCGGGCTGGATGGGGTCCCCCCTGGGCACCGCAGACCTAAGCTTGTTTAACTCCTACCTCTTAAAGGGACCGAGAAAAAATGACCTTTTCTGCACTCCAATGTAAGTCAATGGGGCGATTTTTTGGCTATGTGCTAGAAATGAAATTCAGTGCGGATTGGATTACAGGCACCCTAGGCACCCAGGATAGGCTTTAGTTTCACGTGTATCTCTTAAGCCGGCAGAGAAAACCCACCTGATATGCGCTCCACACAATTGAATTAGAGACGCCGTTGATTTTCTATGGGAATTGCAGAAATGACTTCTAAGCCTCAAAATAATGACTTTTTTTCCTAAGGTGGTAGGAATGAAACTCAGTGCGGGCTGGATGGGGTCCCCCCTGGGCACCGCAGACCTAAGCTTGTTTAACTCCTACCTCTTAAAGGGACCGAGAAAAAATGACCTTTTCTGCACTCCAATGTAAGTCAATGGGGCGATTTTTTGGCTATGTGCTAGAAATGAAATTCAGTGCGGATTGGATTACAGGCACCCTAGGCACCCAGGATAGGCTTTAGTTTCACGTGTATCTCTTAAGCCGGCAGAGAAAACCCACCTGATATGCGCTCCACACAATTGAATTAGAGACGCCGTTGATTTTCTATGGGAATTGCAGAAATGACTTCTAAGCCTCAAAATAATGACTTTTTTTCCTAAGGTGGTAGGAATGAAACTCAGTGCGGGCTGGATGGGGTCCCCCCTGGGCACCGCAGACCTAAGCTTGTTTAACTCCTACCTCTTAAAGGGACCGAGAAAAAATGACCTTTTCTGCACTCCAATGTAAGTCAATGGGGCGATTTTTTGGCTATGTGCTAGAAATGAAATTCAGTGCGGATTGGATTACAGGCACCCTAGGCACCCAGGATAGGATTTAGTTTCACGTGTATCTCTTAAGCCGGCAGAGAAAACCCACCTGATATGCGCTCCACACAATTGAATTAGAGACGCCGTTGATTTTCTATGGGAATTGCAGAAATGACTTCTAAGCCTCAAAATAATGACTTTTTTTCCTAAGGTGGTAGGAATGAAACTCAGTGCGGGCTGGATGGGGTCCCCCCTGGGCACCGCAGACCTAAGCTTGTTTAACTCCTACCTCTTAAAGGGACCGAGTAAAAATGACCTTTTCTGCACTCCAATGTAAGTCAATGGGGCGATTTTTTGGCTATGTGCTAGAAATGAAATTCAGTGCGGATTGGATGACAGGCACCCTAGGCACCCAGGATAGGCTTTAGTTTCACGTGTATCTCTTAAGCCGGCAGAGAAAACCCACCTGATATGCGCTCCACACAATTGAATTAGAGACGCCGTTGATTTTCTATGGGAATTGCAGAAATGACTTCTAAGCCTCAAAATAATGACTTTTTTTCCTAAGGTGGTAGGAATGAAACTCAGTGCGGGCTGGATGGGGTCCCCCCTGGGCACCGCAGACCTAAGCTTGTTTAACTCCTACCTCTTAAAGGGACCGAGAAAAAATGACCTTTTCTGCACTCCAATGTAAGTCAATGGGGCGATTTTTTGGCTATGTGCTAGAAATGAAATTCAGTGCGGATTGGATTACAGGCACCCTAGGCACCCAGGATAGGCTTTAGTTTCACGTGTATCTCTTAAGCCGGCAGAGAAAACCCACCTGATATGCGCTCCACACAATTGAATTAGAGACGCCGTTGATTTTCTATGGGAATTGCAGAAATGACTTCTAAGCCTCAAAATAATGACTTTTTTTCCTAAGGTGGTAGGAATGAAACTCAGTGCGGGCTGGATGGGGTCCCCCCTGGGCACCGCAGACCTAAGCTTGTTTAACTCCTACCTCTTAAAGGGACCGAGAAAAAATGACCTTTTCTGCACTCCAATGTAAGTCAATGGGGCGATTTTTTGGCTATGTGCTAGAAATGAAATTCAGATTGGGGTGGGTGATCCCAACCTTGAGGGAGGTATTGATCTACAATTGGAACTTAGAGCCGAAGCTGGAATACCTTGCTTGCCCAAAAGGTAAAACTTAACTTTTATTGTTTTTATATAAAATATATGTAAGGAACTTACCTTGTCCGGCTCCAGCGGCGTCTCCTTCCAGCTCGGCTCCGGCTGTCGGCTCGGGAGCGCGCCGCTGCTCCGCCCGCCGGAGCCGAGTGACGTCACGGAGACCCGACGGCGTCCCTAGCAACCGGGGACGCCGTGGGGTCACGTGACCGTCAGCTGGCCGGCCGGCACGCAGCTGATGTGTTTTGCACTCAGGCTGAGTGACAGGTCGCCCGGCCGCTCAGCCTGCAGTGCAACAGCTGCAGTGAGGCTGGACTCAGGAGGCCGGACCAATCAGCCTTTGGTCCGGGCTCCTGGTCCAGTATTAAGTTTCAGTGTAGCCAGCAGGTTATCGCTGGCTATTAGTTGTCCTGATCCCAGCTCCCCAGTCCCTTGTATTCTGTCCTATCCTTCTCCATTTTGTCTTGCCTGGATTCTGACCTTTTGCCTGTCCCCTGACTCTCCGCTCGGTTCTGATTTTGTACTGCGTTGCTCGTTTGGTTCCTGACTCGGCTAGTTGACTCTCCGCATTTTGTTTGTCTGTCTGTCTGCGTTTTATGTTCTGCACGTATACAGTATAGGGATTGTCTTCGTGGTTGTCCGCGACCGCCTAGGGTCGACTGAGGCAAGTAGGCAGGTGACAGTGGGTGGGGTCAGATTTAGGGCCCACTGTCTTGTGTCTTATCTTCCCCCAGCCACTCGTGACAATATATGAGAAGAAAAACGTGGTGATTGTGTATTTACAGTGCTAATAAAAATAGGTACATACTGCTGAGTTTATAATCAGATTCCTTGGGTCCCTGGGTGTTGAACCAATTAAGGGATTTGGATTTGTAAGACACTGGAAGGTATGTGACACTTGCAGTTATTTGGGGATTACAACTGTATGTGCTATTGATACATAATTGTTTCACACTTTATCCAATTAAGGAATAAGATTTTGAACAGTTACTCCTAGTTGTAAGACACTCTAGCTATTGCAGAGAGAATTGATATCTGCGATGATCTCTACTGACTCATATAGTATACCCTAGAATGATCGAGTCAGGGATATCGCATATTGGTAAGTATCGATATATTTCATAAGTGATATAGGCGGTTTGCGTTATCAATTGCTAACTGTAGCATCGATACTTGCTGACCGTCATATGTGTACTGTCTACCAGCACTCTGACTGTGAGACCGGACTGTAGAGTACAGGGAGAGGGCTTAGACTGCTATGTCTATTGATAGCCTTTTCTTAACCCTGTGGTCAGCGGATCAAAGTACCCGTTGTTGTAGGTATCGCCACTAATAGTATATTTGCGGTTCACTGTGGCGATAACAGAATAGCACCATGAACTACGCCGCTTGCGCAGTCGCGCTGATAGCGGCCAGCACAAGACAGCTTACTGCCTCTCAATAACAGCTCACAACGGCGGATGATAGCGGCAAGTATAGGATCTATAACTGTCCTATAATACCCGCTCACAACGGCGGATGCTATTGCAAATACTACTTCTAGGGTGCTAGACCGCTCACAACGGCGGATGCTACTTAGTGAGTTGTGCTCAATAACTATTTCTCTCCGTATCTGGATTACTAATTACTGCTTAATGGTCCATATACACTTCCATAAATTGCTCAGCTAAGTGTGTCACTATATTAAAATTGCCTATGCCATCTTGCTGCTGACTAGTTTCGTCGGCTGCGCCGACTTTTTCAAAGTATGGCGTTGGCGGGCGGGGCTATAGTAGGAATTATATAGATGTTAAATCAGAGCCGCCCATGATCCTAAAAGACCAACCAATCACGGTCTCGAAAGGGGATGGTTCATTTCAGTATGGTATGGTAATTCGAGATACCAAGGACGGCCCAGAGATTTAAATTTCGCGGGTGATTTGCTAAACCACGCCTGCGATGTTTATACTTCAGTGCGCATGCGTTGTGACTTAGATTTCATTCGGATGATTTCTCTTCAGTGCGCATGCGTTGGGACATAGATTATTTTCTTGTATAGGTACTTATGATGGACCAGCTTACGTTGGCGCATGCGTTAGGACATAGATTGCCTACGATGTTTATACTTCAGGGCGCATGCGTTGTGACTTAGGTTTCATACAATGATTTCTCTTTAGTGCGCATGCGTTAGAACTTAGATTATTTTCTTGTATAGGTACTTATGGTGGACCAGCTTACGTTAGCGCATGCGTTAGGACATAGGTTTTATATTGTTATGTATGTTGTTTATACATTTGAACTTAATTCCTACGAGTATTTATTCTTCTTATTAACCTTGCGCGGTTGCTAAAACGTGATCAGCTCTTCCAGGTAAGAATTATAGGACATGAATTTGCCTTATCATTTATGGTCCAAATATAGGAGATTAATCATAGTTTGCCCATTGAAGTAATGGCTTGAATGTCTATAGGTGTTGTTTTGCTATATTTACAGTGTATTTTTTGCATATTTTTATTGGTTTAAAATGACTATCATAGTATTATCAATTATATGATGTCTATTTTTACGGGCTCATCCTTTTCTTCTTTCTTCTATGATGTCCATTTTACGGGCTCATCCTTTTGTTCTTTCTTCCAGATGACCGGATGTATTTCTTGATCACTTCCCACCGGATTTTTGGTAAGTATGTATTAACATACATTGGTTATCAGTTCATTGATTACCATAAATATGACCGTTCTGGATGAATAGCTGCAGGGGGTTATTTTGGTATGATTCTTTAGGATCTAAAAAACACATATATATACACAGATCATTCTTGCATTTAATTTGAGTTATAGAAATGGAGTAAAGGTGAAACCCTCGTTAAGTCCCTGCGGGGAAAGTGTTTGCAAACGATGTATCCACCTAGCTTCAGCCTGTAATAGTTTCAGATCTAGGTCTCCTTTTCTAGGTCCAAGGCGTATCGCTTCGATACCCCAGAACACTAATCCTTTGGGGTCTCCATTGTGAAACTCGTTAATATGGCGTGCTACACTGGTCTCTGTTCGTGTTTTAATATTGCTTAGGTGGGAGCCGATTCGGTTCTTGAAAGGCTGGATTGTTTTACCAATATATAGCAAATCACAGGGGCATTTCGCCGCATATATTATGCCCCTAGTCTGGCAATTGATGAATTGTCTTATGGTGTAGATTTTCTGGTCTATTGGGTTTGTGAAGGTTTTCATTTTTGGTACATGCTTGCAGTGAACGCATGAACCACATGGATACGAGCCTTTGACATCGGATCTAAGCCATGTGGTGGATGGATTATCTTCAATTGTATTTGAGAAGTGACTGTGTACCAAATGGTCTTTTAAATTTCTTCCCCTTCTGTATGTAATACTCGGAGTATTTGGGAGAACTTCTCTTAGGTCGGGATCTGCTTGTAATACTGGCCAGTATTGTTGTATGATTTGTCTTATTGTCTGATGTGCTGAGTCAAAGGTACCTATACATCTAATGATCTTGGACGTTGGTGTCGTGTATGTGTTCTTGTTCAGTAACGTGTTACGATCAGTAGTTCTTGCTCGATAAAAGGCCCTATGGAGTACCTTTTTGGGGTATCCTCTGTTGATAAATCTTCGATATAGTACCTCACATTCATTCAGAAAAGCCTCTTCCGTGGAACAATTCCTCCTCGCTCTGAGGTATTGTCCAACTGGGATTCCTTTTTTGAGGGGTGTAGGGTGGAAACTTTTCCATTGCAGGAAATTATTTGTGGCAGTAGTTTTTCGATAGATTTTTGTTGAAAGATCACCATTGTCTTCAATTGAGATCGTGAGGTCCAAGAAGTTAATATGAGTGGAATGAATCTCGCTTGTTAGGGTAAGTCCTATGGTATTAGAATTGAGATTCCCCACGAACTCGTTAAAGAGCGCTACATCTCCGTCCCACAGAATTAGGACGTCATCGATGTAGCGCCCCCAAAATAGTACATGGTCAGTATATTGTTGGTAATTTTCATTAAATACCTGGGTAGCCTCCCACCAGCCGAGATAGAGATTGGCATAGGTGGGGGCACAGCTAGTGCCCATTGCGCTACCAGTCTTCTGAAGATAGAATTTCTTGTCAAAAATAAAGTAATTGTGAGATAAAAGGAAATTAAGCAGTTTCAATACCAGTTTATTGTGAGGTGTGAACGTATTACCTCTACTTGAGAGAAAGTAATCTATGGCGTGCATGCCATGCTCATGTTTAATGCTGGTATAGAGGGCTTCTACGTCTAGACTGGCCAACATTACTCCAGGGGTCACTGATGTTTCCTGCAATTTTTTGACTGTGGCCGTTGTATCTTTCAGGTAAGATGGTAGTGTTTCGACAAATGGTGCTAGTACTTGATCCACATATTTGCTTATTCCTTCGGTGAGGCAGCTGTTGCCCGAGACAATCGGTCGTCCGGGCATTGGTACCCGTTGCTTATGAACTTTCGGAAGGGAGCAGGGTTGTAAAGGGCTTTGAACTCAAGGTCTGATAGCAATTTTTGTTCCTTGGCTGCAGTGAGTAATTGCTTGAGTTCGGTCAAATAATCTCTTGAGGGGTCGGATCGCAAAATTTTATATGTGTTCTCGTCTTGTAATAGACGGAAGCACATCTGTCTATAGTCCTCTTTCTCCATTATTACCAGATTCCCTCCCTTATCTGAGGGTTTTATTTCAATTTGTTGATTTTTGATAAGGTCTTTTAGTGCTTTATTTTCTTGATGTGTTAAGTTCATGTCACTTCTAAGAAATTTGGTCTCGGTTTTTTGTATGTCATTGCAAACTAGATTCACAAAAAAATACACTGTAAATATAGCAAAACAACACCTATAGACATTCAAGCCATTACTTCAATGGGCAAACTATGATTAATCTCCTATATTTGGACCATAAATGATAAGGCAAATTCATGTCCTATAATTCTTACCTGGAAGAGCTGATCACGTTTTAGCAACCGCGCAAGGTTAATAAGAAGAATAAATACTCGTAGGAATTAAGTTCAAATGTATAAACAACATACATAACAATATAAAACCTATGTCCTAACGCATGCGCTAACGTAAGCTGGTCCACCATAAGTACCTATACAAGAAAATAATCTAAGTCCCAACGCATGCGCACTGAAGAGAAATCATTGTATGAAACCTAAGTCACAACGCATGCGCACTGAAGTATAAACATCGCAGGCAACCTATGTCCTAACGCATGCGCTAACGTAAGCTGGTCCATCATAAGTACCTATACAAGAAAATAATCTAAGTCCCAACGCATGCGCACTGAAGAGAAATCATCTGTATGAAACCTAAGTCATAACGCATGCGCACTGAAGTATAAACATCGCAGGCGTGGTTTAGCAAATCACCCGCGAAATTTAAATCTCTGGGCCGTCCTTGGTATCTCGAATTACCATACCATACTGAAATGAACCATCCCCTTTCGAGACCGTGATTGGTTGGTCTTTTAGGATCATGGGCGGCTCTGATTTAACATCTATATAATTCCTACTATAGCCCCGCCCGCCAACGCCATACTTTGAAAAAGTCGGCGCAGCCGACGAAACTAGTCAGCAGCAAGATGGCATAGGCAATTTTAATATAGTGACACACTTAGCTGAGCAATTTATGGAAGTGTATATGGACCATTAAGCAGTAATTAGTAATCCAGATACGGAGAGAAATAGTTATTGAGCACAACTCACTAAGTAGCATCCGCCGTTGTGAGCGGTCTAGCACCCTAGAAGTAGTATTTGCAATAGCATCCGCCGTTGTGAGCGGGTATTATAGGACAGTTATAGATCCTATACTTGCCGCTATCATCCGCCGTTGTGAGCGGTTATTGAGAGGCAGTAAGCTGTCTTGTGCTGGCCGCTATCAGCGCGACTGCGCAAGCGGCGTAGTTCATGGTGCTATTCTGTTATCGCCACAGTGAACCGCAAATATACTATTAGTGGCGATACCTACAACAACGGGTACTTTGATCCGCTGACCACAGGGTTAAGAAAAGGCTATCAATAGACATAGCAGTCTAAGCCCTCTCCCTGTACTCTACAGTCCGGTCTCACAGTCAGAGTGCTGGTAGACAGTACACATATGACAGTCAGCAAGTATCGATGCTACAGTTAGCAATTGATAACGCAAACCGCCTATATCACTTATGAAATATATCGATACTTACCAATATGCGATATCCCTGACTCGATCATTCTAGGGTATACTATATGAGTCAGTAGAGATCATCACAGATATCAATTCTCTCTGCAATAGCTAGAGTGTCTTACAACTAGGAGTAACTGTTCAAAATCTTATTCCTTAATTGGATAAAGTGTGAAACAATTATGTATCAATAGCACATACAGTTGTAATCCCCAAATAACTGCAAGTGTCACATACCTTCCAGTGTCTTACAAATCCAAATCCCTTAATTGGTTCAACACCCAGGGACCCAAGGAATCTGATTATAAACTCAGCAGTATGTACCTATTTTTATTAGCACTGTAAATACACAATCACCACGTTTTTCTTCTCATATATTTTATATAAAAACAATAAAAGTTAAGTTTTACCTTTTGGGCAAGCAAGGTATTCCAGCTTCGGCTCTAAGTTCCAGAAATGAAATTCAGTGCGGATTGGATGACAGGCACCCTAGGCACCCAGGATAGGCTTTAGTTTCACGTGTATCTCTTAAGCCGGCAGAGAAAACCCACCTGATATGCGCTCCACACAATTGAATTAGAGACGCCGTTGATTTTCTATGGGAATTGCAGAAATGACTTCTAAGCCTCAAAATAATGACTTTTTTTCCTAAGGTGGTAGGAATGAAACTCAGTGCGGGCTGGATGGGGTCCCCCCTGGGCACCGCAGACCTAAGCTTGTTTAACTCCTACCTCTTAAAGGGACCGAGAAAAAATGACCTTTTCTGCACTCCAATGTAAGTCAATGGGGCGATTTTTTGGCTATGTGCTAGAAATGAAATTCAGTGCGGATTGGATTACAGGCACCCTAGGCACCCAGGATAGGCTTTAGTTTCACGTGTATCTCTTAAGCCGGCAGAGAAAACCCACCTGATATGCGCTCCACACAATTGAATTAGAGACGCCATTGATTTTCTATGGGAATTGCAGAAATGACTTCTAAGCCTCAAAATAATGACTTTTTTTCCTAAGGTGGTAGGAATGAAACTCAGTGCGGGCTGGATGGGGTCCCCCCTGCGCACCGCAGACCTAAGCTTGTTTAACTCCTACCTCTTAAAGGGACCGAGAAAAAATGACCTTTTCTGCACTCCAATGTAAGTCAATGGGGCGATTTTTTGGCTATGTGCTAGAAATGACATTCAGTGCGGATTGGATTACAGGCACCCTAGGCACCCAGGATAGGCTTTAGTTTCACGTGTATCTCTTAAGCCGGCAGAGAAAACCCACCTGATATGCGCTCCACACAATTGAATTAGAGACGCCGTTGATTTTCTATGGGAATTGCAGAAATGACTTCTAAGCCTCAAAATAATGACTTTTTTTCCTAAGGTGGTAGGAATGAAACTCAGTGCGGGCTGGATGGGGTCCCCCCTGGGCACCGCAGACCTAAGCTTGTTTAACTCCTACCTCTTAAAGGGACCGAGAAAAAATGACCTTTTCTGCACTCCAATGTAAGTCAATGGGGCGATTTTTTGGCTATGTGCTAGAAATGAAATTCAGTGCGGATTGGATTACAGGCACCCTAGGCACCCAGGATAGGCTTTAGTTTCACGTGTATCTCTTAAGCCGGCAGAGAAAACCCACCTGATATGCGCTCCACACAATTGAATTAGAGACGCCGTTGATTTTCTATGGGAATTGCAGAAATGACTTCTAAGCCTCAAAATAATGACTTTTTTTCCTAAGGTGGTAGGAATGAAACTCAGTGCGGGCTGGATGGGGTCCCCCCTGGGCACCGCAGACCTAAGCTTGTTTAACTCCTACCTCTTAAAGGGACCGAGAAAAAATGACCTTTTCTGCACTCCAATGTAAGTCAATGGGGCGATTTTTTGGCTATGTGCTAGAAATGAAATTCAGTGCGGATTGGATTACAGGCACCCTAGGCACCCAGGATAGGCTTTAGTTTCACGTGTATCTCTTAAGCCGGCAGAGAAAACCCACCTGATATGCGCTCCACACAATTGAATTAGAGACGCCGTTGATTTTCTATGGGAATTGCAGAAATGACTTCTAAGCCTCAAAATAATGACTTTTTTTCCTAAGGTGGTAGGAATGAAACTCAGTGCGGGCTGGATGGGGTCCCCCCTGGGCACCGCAGACCTAAGCTTGTTTAACTCCTACCTCTTAAAGGGACCGAGAAAAAATGACCTTTTCTGCACTCCAATGTAAGTCAATGGGGCGATTTTTTGGCTATGTGCTAGAAATGAAATTCAGTGCGGATTGGATTACAGGCACCCTAGGCACCCAGGATCGGCTTTTGTTTCACGTGTATCTCTTAAGCCGGCAAAGCAAACCCACCTGATATGCGCTCCACACAATTGAATAGAGACGCCGTTGATTTTCTATGGGAATTGCAGAAATGACTTCTAAGCCTCAAAATAATGACTTTTTTTCCTAAGGTGGTAGGAATGAAACTCAGTGCGGGCTGGATGGGGTCCCCCCTGGGCACCGCAGACCTAAGCTTGTTTAACTCCTACCTCTTAAAGGGACCGAGAAAAAATGACCTTTTCTGCACTCCAATGTAAGTCAATGGGGCGATTTTTTGGCTATGTGCTAGAAATGAAATTCAGTGCGGATTGGATTACAGGCACCCTAGGCACCCAGGATAGGCTTTAGTTTCACGTGTATCTCTTAAGCCGGCAGAGAAAACCCACCTGATATGCGCTCCACACAATTGAATTAGAGACGCCGTTGATTTTCTATGGGAATTGCAGAAATGACTTCTAAGCCTCAAAATAATGACTTTTTTTCCTAAGGTGGTAGGAATGAAACTCAGTGCGGGCTGGATGGGGTCCCCCCTGGGCACCGCAGACCTAAGCTTGTTTAACTCCTACCTCTTAAAGGGACAGAGAAAAAATGACCTTTTCTGCACTCCAATGTAAGTCAATGGGGCGATTTTTTGGCTATGTGCTAGAAATGAAATTCAGTGCGGATTGGATTACAGGCACCCTAGGCACCCAGGATAGGCTTTAGTTTCACGTGTATCTCTTAAGCCGGCAGAGAAAACCCACCTGATATGCGCTCCACACAATTGAATTAGAGACGCCGTTGATTTTCTATGGGAATTGCAGAAATGACTTCTAAGCCTCAAAATAATGACTTTTTTTCCTAAGGTGGTAGGAATGAAACTCAGTGCGGGCTGGATGGGGTCCCCCCTGGGCACCGCAGACCTAAGCTTGTTTAACTCCTACCTCTTAAAGGGACCGAGAAAAAATGACCTTTTCTGCACTCCAATGTAAGTCAATGGGGCGATTTTTTGGCTATGTGCTAGAAATGAAATTCAGTGCGGATTGGATTACAGGCACCCTAGGCACCCAGGATAGGCTTTAGTTTCACGTGTATCTCTTAACGTTTCAATATATATTTTATTAGAGATTTTTTTGTATTTTAACAACACAAGCGATAACATACCCCTTGGTGGGGGAAACAAAACAACAACAAAATCTACAACAAAAACTTAGACAAAAACAAAAACAAAGGTCAGGTAGGAATGCGGCGTAAAGCACTGTGAACCTTTGTCATATGTTCTTATGTGGAGCATGAGTGATGCGTGGGTCAATCGGGTTGAATCTATAGATAGTGCTACAATTGAAGTGCAATACTAATGAGGGCAATTAAGATACATCTTACATAAGAAATTAGATCTCGACCTGACAACATAACAAAAACTGCTAATAAGAACTACAAGTAGCAGGCAATCGCCTATCAGGCGGCTCATGTGTAGTAAAGCCTTCATAAGTCCAACCATGTTTTCCAAATTATGTTCCTTCTGTGTCTCGTCCGATCCTCCAGCACCTCTAGATATGGGGTGGTCATCTCCCTTAGCACCTAAAAGATGTGTACCCTAGTAGAAGTCAGTACGCGGGTGGTTCAGAATGGTATATACTCTCGGACCACGGTAGCCAGTGAGAGTCAAAGGAAGGGCCACTATCACGTCCGAAAGCAATAAGGCGTTCCAGAGAATAGACTCTGCGCATTTCTTGTACAACTTCTGCTGCTATTGGAGGATTTCCAGCCTTCCATTATCTCGTAATGGCCATTCTGGCTAATGTTAAAAGTTTGCAGATGACCCATCTGGCTCTATAGGGGATCTTATCGACTCCTATAAGTAAGAGTGCCATTTCAGGAGATAACGCGTAAGTGGTACCTAGTATGTTTGAGACAATATCAGAAATCTGGCTCCAATATAATTTGAGCAAGGGACATCCCCACAGTATATGTAAGAGGTCTCCCTTACCTCCACACAAACGCCAGCATTGGTTGGACGTAGATGGGTATATGGCTTGCAATTTTGTTGGGGTATAATACCACAGCAGCCTCACTTTCAATATATTTTCTCTCTGTGAGGTGTTAATAACCGCCTTCAGAGCCCATCTATATGCAATTTGCCAGTCAGTCTGTGTGTAAGCAGATTGGAGGGTCTCTTCCCATTCTATCATACTGGGGGTTTTGGAAAAAGTATCAATATCTCCACACATTGCGTACAGTTTTTTCAATCCTTTCTGTTTAAGGAGGAGTGTTGTGATCAAATACGTGCACCATTTGATTTTGTGTTGTAAGATCCCCGTAAGGAAGTGTCGAATTTGTAGGTATACAAAGAAATCTTTATTGGGCAAGTCGTATTGGAGTCTGAGGGATTGGAAGTCTAGGAGATTATTTGCGTCGGTCAATAGGAGTATCGTTTTAATCCCTGAGGACTGCCACCTCAGAATCTGGGTGTGGCATGAGGGCGGGAGGGAGTAAAGGAGTATGGACAAGGGAGGGTTACAAGATAGGAAGGTCAAGGAGGTGCCCCTCGAGTTGTGTAGGCTGCGCCAACACTTGAGGGTGGCGAGCATAGGAGGTGACAAAGGCATTTTAAATTTAGGCAGCCAGGAATATGCATAGGGTAAAGCCCTAAGATCGCCTCCGGCAAATGTCTGTTCTATAAGAATCCAATTTTTGTCAGTCTCTTCTGCCCACCACTCCCTCAATTGTTGAAATATGGTAGCTGCATAGTAAGCATGTGGGTCTGGGATGCCTATGCCTCCAGCTTCAGTGGGCCTAATCAGGGTTGTATACCTTATACGGGGGGGTTTCCCCTTCCACACCAAGTGCGAAATCATTTTCCTCACTGCTTTAAAGTAGGCGAGAGGGATACAAATGGGAAGAGTACGGAAAAGGTACAGCAACTTCGGTAATAATAACATTTTGAATGCAGCTACTCGTCCTGTCCAGCTAATTTCCGACTTGGACATTTCCTCTGCCTGTTGTTTGAGGTCTGTTAGGAGTGGAATGTAATTATGTTTATATAGTAACCTGGGGTTCAGAGTAATGTTGGTACCCAGATACTTGATAGAGTCCTGCTTCCAATCTAAGGGAATTTGGGTTTTCAGAGTGTCTAGTGTACGGTCTTGGATGTGGAAGGGGAGAGCCTCGGACTTGGAAGTGTTCAGTTTATAATATGAGACCTTACTAAACTCTTCCAAAATCTGAATGGCTCTGGGGAGGGATTTTTGCGGGGAACTCAATGTCAGAATAATGTCATCTGCGTACAGAGAGAGAGTGTGTGCAGTTGGGCCTATCTGTATGCCGGAAATTTGGGAATCTAGGCGGAACATCTGTGCTAGGGGTTCTAGGGATATAATGAAAATTAAGGGGGAGAGGGGACAGCCCTGTCTAGTCCCATTTGTGATGGGCAGAGGGTCTGAAAGGGAACCATTGGCAAATATGCGAGCCGAGGGTTTGGAGTAAAGAGCTTTTATACAATTCAGAATGTCTCCTGATATCCCCATTCTCTGGAGCACCGAGAAGGCGTAGATCCATGAAATTCGATCAAACGCCTTCTCGGCGTCCAGAGAGACCAGTACAGCGGGGGTCTTTTTCAAATGGAGGTGATGAACAATGTCCACCACCCGGCGCGTATTGTCGTACGCTTGACGAAGGCGAATGAAGCCTGTCTGGTCTTTATGAATCACAGTTGGTAATATATCAGCCAGCCTATTTGCCAACATCTTGGCGTATATTTTAATGTCAGAGTTTAGTAAGGATATTGGCCTAAAGTTTTGGGGGCTGTCGGTGGGTTTACCTGGCTTGGGAATGGTAACAACTATAGCTTCCTGATTCTCTGGAGGCATAGCTCCAGTGGATCTAGCCTCTTCAAAGAAATGCTGCATGTGGGGAAGCAGGGTGGGGATGAAGGTCTTGTAATATTGGTTCGTTAACCCGTCTGGGCCCGGTGACTTATTTATTGGAAGATTTTTAATAATCTGGGTTAGTTCCTGGCTCGTTATGGGGGCATTTAGAGTATCTAGCTGGTCAGGGTTTAGGGTGGGGAGGGGGATTTTAGCAAGGAATTCATCTATCAGTGCCTGCGATGGTTGGGGAGTAGATGGGTCTGAGTTTAGGTTGTATAGTGACTTGTAGAAGTTTCGAAAACAGTTAGCGATGCTCCGTGGGTCTATATGTTTGCCTGACGTGATTGGATCTATAAGGTGGGGGATGCGCGTTTTGGTGTGTTTTGCCTTTAGCTTATTTGCTAGCAGGCGGCCGGCTTTGTCGCTATGAGCGTAGAAGACGCTCTTGGTTTTCCTAAGTTTACGTTCAAACTCAGACTGTAATGTGTCTCTAAGCTGATTCCGCAGCTGTCTTATCTTGTCTGTTAGGGATTGAGTTCTGAACCGCTTGTGTGTCTCTTCTAGTTTCCCAATTTCTTTTAATAGGTCCTGGACAGCTTTCCCTCTCTCGCGTTTGACCTTGCATCCTAATTTAATAAGTGTGCCTCGGACCACTGCCTTGTGAGCGTTCCATAATGTGGAGGCTGATACTTGTTCCAGATTATTATGGAGAAAGTAATCAGTAAGCGAGTTTTCCACTTCCGCTTTGTATTTGGGGTGTGATATGAGAAATGTATTGCATCTCCACAAATATGTGGGGGAGCTGCTAGATCTCTCATTAATAAGGAGGGTCACAGGGCAATGGTCCGACCAAGTTCTTGTTTCTATAGTGGACTTATCTAAGTTCATTAGAGTAGCGGTGTCTGACAAGATCAGATCAATCCTAGAATAGCAGTTATGTACCGAGGAGAAATAACTAAAATCTAGTTCGGTGCTGTGTTGTGCTCTCCACACATCAATAAGTTGTTCCTGCCATAACAGTGTGTCTAGTGATGGCCGGGAGCGGAGTGCATCATGTGATATATCTCTCAGCTTGTCGGGAGCTATGTTGAAATCTCCACATATCAGCAATTGGCCTTGTTTATGTTTAGTTACAAGCCTGAATAATTTTCTTAGAAAGCCCAGTTGTCCCTGATTGGGGGCGTATAGAGCCACAAGTGTGTAGGATATATTGTTAATGGTGCAAATTAGAATTACATAGCGGCCATTGGGATCAATAATTTCCTTTTTTATTGATACCGCTAAGGTGTTCTTGAAGGCAATCATAACTCCCCTCGCCTTAGATTGGTAGTGCGAATGGACTATTATCGGGTAAGAGGGGTTTTTTACCCTATGGACATCTTTTGCCACAATGTGAGTTTCAGAAATGCACAAAACATCACCACGAAGTTTTTTTGCTTCAGACCAAAGAAAGGATCTGCGAGCGGGTGTATTTAGGCCCCTCACATTGTAAGCAATCAATTTAAAACCCATTGTAAGGTGTCATAGGTGCTGCAGTGAGGTTATACTGTACCATAACGACTATTGTCTTGGGAGGACCGCGTGAGGTGCTGGAGGACTCGGAAGGCACGGTTGGAGGGACTACCTGAAATATTATTTCCTGCAAAACAAAAAGGAGTAATAACACAAAACAGATGTAAATGCCCTTGAAGGGCACAAAAAACAAACACACATCGGATGCCAACATAGGTTGGCCCTGACTGGGTGGGGAGGGCTCAAAAGTTCGTTTGAGCTAAGGAATGAAAATCAGAAGGACATGGACCACAGGAACCGGCACGTCTCCTCTAGGTGTCCTTTCTACGGCTCTTGGGTCGCGTCGAAGCTTGTTGCCAGTCCGGCTGAAGTCTTCTAGGAGCTGGATTGTCAGGGGCCAGTGGCTGGGTTATGGGAATGTCCCAAGTAGACAGAAGTTCTTTCCCTTCTTCCAAGCTGCGGATTGCTGTAGTGAATCCATTTCTCGTGACCAGCAGTTTATTTGGGTATCCCCACTTATATGGCAGCTCAGCTTCTCTCAAAGTTGCGGTAACGGGTCCCAAGGTCCGACGCCATTGGAGTGTCGCAGCTGATAGGTCTGAGAATATAGCTATGTCCCTGTATCTCTCTGGGACTCTGTCTCTGACTCGGACAGCTTGCATAAATGCTTCCTTTACGTGGAAGAAATGCATACGCACCAGAGTATCGCGTGGTGAATCAGCAGGCAAATGGCGTGGACGTGGGACTCTATGTGCTCTGTCAATTGTGAGTTCTCTATTCGGACAATCCGGCAACACGTCCTTGACAAAGCGCTGTATAAATTGAGAAAGTTCACTGGGGTGGACAGATTCTGGTATGTTTCTCAGCTTTATATTATTGCGTCTTGAGCGGTCTTCGAGATCCACAATTTTGTTTCTGAGGAGTGTCACCTCCTCCTCCAGTGTTGTGTGGGAATCCGCTATAGAGTTGTGCGACTGTACAATATCCTGTACTTTCCGCTCAATATGTTCAACTCTCCCTTCCACTTCTTTAAGTGCGGCAGAAGTGGGTTGTAAAAAGGCTTGAAAGCTGCGGTGAAAGGAAGTTTGGAGAGTGATCATCATCAGTTTTAGGGATGCATTTGTGGCAGGAGTGTCATTGTCTGGAAAGGTGTTAAGCAGTTCAGAGTCTATTAGTGGTATGGGAGAGTCCACTCCTGTAGCTGCAGCCCCATAGTCTGGTCTGACCGCGCTGAGTGTGGAGGGAGAGGGAGGGGGGAAGTCCCCCGCAGCGCTGCTGCTGTTTTCACTGTGCCCGTCCAATCCTATTTCCCCAGTGAGCGGGTCAGACTCCCCTAAATTAGGGTTCTCAGGGTCCGGGGATGGGGACCGCAGCGGGGCGAAGCGGTTAGCTGATTGGGGTATGCTACCTGCGGTGTCCAAGTCTCTGGTCACGCTGCTCCCCTCTCCGGCTCCTCTGCACTGACTCGTGCCGGCGCCATCTTGGATTGCTGAGGTGCGCGGGTAAAAAGCGGTGAGCCGCTGCACTCTCGGGTCACCTTTCTTGTTGCGCTGCATCCCGTCTGGTAGCCCGGGTGTTCCCCTGTCCGGCAGTATGCTTTTAAGCCGGGATATCGAGCCGGTGCCGCCGTTAGTCGCTGATACAGTCGCTCTGGAGACGGAGCTCGGCTTCTAAGCTGCCATCCTCCTCAGCGGCAAACCACGCCCCCCCACGTGTATCTCTTAAGCCGGCAGAGAAAACCCACCTGATATGCGCTCCACACAATTCAATTAGAGACGCCGTTGATTTTCTATGGGAATTGCAGAAATGACTTCTAAGCCTCAAAATAATGACTTTTTTTCCTAAGGTGGTAGGAATGAAACTCAGTGCGGGCTGGATGGGGTCCCCCCTGGGCACCGCAGACCTAAGCTTGTTTAACTCCTACCTCTTAAAGGGACCGAGAAAAAATGACCTTTTCTGCACTCCAATGTAAGTCAATGGGGCGATTTTTTGGCTATGTGCTAGAAATGAAATTCAGTGCGGATTGGATTACAGGCACCCTAGGCACCCAGGATAGGCTTTAGTTTCACGTGTATCTCTTAAGCCGGCAGAGAAAACCCACCTGATATGCGCTCCACACAATTGAATTAGAGACGCCGTTGATTTTCTATGGGAATTGCAGAAATGACTTCTAAGCCTCAAAATAATGACTTTTTTTCCTAAGGTGGTAGGATTGAAACTCAGTGCGGGCTGGATGGGGTCCCCCCTGGGCACCGCAGACCTAAGCTTGTTTAACTCCTACCTCTTAAAGGGACCGAGAAAAAATGACCTTTTCTGCACTCCAATGTAAGTCAATGGGGCGATTTTTTGGCTATGTGCTAGAAATGAAATTCAGTGCGGATTGGATGACAGGCACCCTAGGCACCCAGGATCGGCTTTAGTTTCACGTGTATCTCTTAAGCCGGCAGAGAAAACCCACCTGATATGCGCTCCACACAATTGAATAGAGACGCCGTTGATTTTCTATGGGAATTGCAGAAATGACTTCTAAGCCTCAAAATAATGACTTTTTTTCCTAAGGTGGTAGGAATGAAACTCAGTGCGGGCTGGATGGGGTCCCCCCTGGGCACCGCAGACCTAAGCTTGTTTAACTCCTACCTCTTAAAGGGACCGAGAAAAAATGACCTTTTCTGCACTCCAATGTAAGTCAATGGGGCGATTTTTTGGCTATGTGCTAGAAATGAAATTCAGTGCGGATTGGATTACAGGCACCCTAGGCACCCAGGATAGGCTTTAGTTTCACGTGTATCTCTTAAGCCGGCAGAGAAAACCCACCTGATATGCGCTCCACACAATTGAATTAGAGACGCCGTTGATTTTCTATGGGAATTGCAGAAATGACTTCTAAGCCTCAAAATAATGATTTTTTTTCCTAAGGTGGTAGGAATGAAACTCAGTGCGGGCTGGATGGGGTCCCCCCTGGGCACCGCAGACCTAAGCTTGTTTAACTCCTACCTCTTAAAGGGACCGAGAAAAAATGACCTTTTCTGCACTCCAATGTAAGTCAATGGGGCGATTTTTTGGCTATGTACTAGAAATGAAATTCAGTGCGGATTGGATTACAGGCACCCTAGGCACCCAGGATAGGCTTTAGTTTCACGTGTATCTCTTAAGCCGGCAGAGAAAACCCACCTGATATGCGCTCCACACAATTGAATTAGAGACGCCGTTGATTTTCTATGGGAATTGCAGAAATGACTTCTAAGCCTCAAAATAATGACTTTTTTTCCTAAGGTGGTAGGAATGAAACTCAGTGCGGGCTGGATGGGGTCCCCCCTGGGCACCGCAGACCTAAGCTTGTTTAACTCCTACCTCTTAAAGGGACCGAGAAAAAATGACCTTTTCTGCACTCCAATGTAAGTCAATGGGGCGATTTTTTGGCTATGTGCTAGAAATGACATTCAGTGCGGATTGGATTACAGGCACCCTAGGCACCCAGGATAGGCTTTAGTTTCACGTGTATCTCTTAAGCCGGCAGAGAAAACCCACCTGATATGCGCTCCACACAATTGAATTAGAGACGCCGTTGATTTTCTATGGGAATTGCAGAAATGACTTCTAAGCCTCAAAATAATGACTTTTTTTCCTAAGGTGGTAGGAATGAAACTCAGTGAGGGCTGGATGGGGTCCCCCCTGGGCACCGCAGACCTAAGCTTGTTTAACTCCTACCTCTTAAAGGGACCGAGAAAAAATGACCTTTTCTGCACTCCAATGTAAGTCAATGGGGCGATTTTTTGGCTATGTGCTAGAAATGAAATTCAGTGCGGATTGGATTACAGGCACCCTAGGCACCCAGGATAGGCTTTAGTTTCACGTGTATCTCTTAAGCCGGCAGAGAAAACCCACCTGATATGCGCTCCACACAATTGAATTAGAGACGCCGTTGATTTTCTATGGGAATTGCAGAAATGACTTCTAAGCCTCAAAATAATGACTTTTTTTCCTAAGGTGGTAGGAATGAAACTCAGTGAGGGCTGGATGGGGTCCCCCCTGGGCACCGCAGACCTAAGCTTGTTTAACTCCTACCTCTTAAAGGGACCGAGAAAAAATGACCTTTTCTGCACTCCAATGTAAGTCAATGGGGCGATTTTTTGGCTATGTGCTAGAAATGAAATTCAGTGCGGATTGGATTACAGGCACCCTAGGCACCCAGGATAGGCTTTAGTTTCACGTGTATCTCTTAAGCCGGCAGAGAAAACCCACCTGATATGCGCTCCACACAATTGAATTAGAGACGCCGTTGATTTTCTATGGGAATTGCAGAAATGACTTCTAAGCCTCAAAATAATGATTTTTTTTCCTAAGGTGGTAGGAATGAAACTCAGTGCGGGCTGGATGGGGTCCCCCCTGGGCACCGCAGACCTAAGCTTGTTTAACTCCTACCTCTTAAAGGGACCGAGAAAAAATGACCTTTTCTGCACTCCAATGTAAGTCAATGGGGCGATTTTTTGGCTATGTGCTAGAAATGACATTCAGTGCGGATTGGATTACAGGCACCCTAGGCACCCAGGATAGGCTTTAGTTTCACGTGTATCTCTTAAGCCGGCAGAGAAAACCCACCTGATATGCGCTCCACACAATTGAATTAGAGACGCCGTTGATTTTCTATGGGAATTGCAGAAATGACTTCTAAGCCTCAAAATAATGACTTTTTTTCCTAAGGTGGTAGGAATGAAACTCAGTGAGGGCTGGATGGGGTCCCCCCTGGGCACCGCAGACCTAAGCTTGTTTAACTCCTACCTCTTAAAGGGACCGAGAAAAAATGACCTTTTCTGCACTCCAATGTAAGTCAATGGGGCGATTTTTTGGCTATGTGCTAGAAATGAAATTCAGTGCGGATTGGATTACAGGCACCCTAGGCACCCAGGATAGGCTTTAGTTTCACGTGTATCTCTTAAGCCGGCAGAGAAAACCCACCTGATATGCGCTCCACACAATTGAATTAGAGACGCCGTTGATTTTCTATGGGAATTGCAGAAATGACTTCTAAGCCTCAAAATAATGACTTTTTTTCCTAAGGTGGTAGGAATGAAACTCAGTGCGGGCTGGATGGGGTCCCCCCTGGGCACCGCAGACCTAAGCTTGTTTAACTCCTACCTCTTAAAGGGACCGAGAAAAAATGACCTTTTCTGCACTCCAATGTAAGTCAATGGGGCGATTTTTTGGCTATGTGCTAGAAATGAAATTCAGTGCGGATTGGATTACAGGCACCCTAGGCACCCAGGATCGGCTTTTGTTTCACGTGTATCTCTTAAGCCGGCAAAGCAAACCCACCTGATATGCGCTCCACACAATTGAATAGAGACGCCGTTGATTTTCTATGGGAATTGCAGAAATGACTTCTAAGCCTCAAAATAATGACTTTTTTTCCTAAGGTGGTAGGAATGAAACTCAGTGAGGGCTGGATGGGGTCCCCCCTGGGCACCGCAGACCTAAGCTTGTTTAACTCCTACCTCTTAAAGGGACCGAGAAAAAATGACCTTTTCTGCACTCCAATGTAAGTCAATGGGGCGATTTTTTGGCTATGTGCTAGAAATGAAATTCAGTGCGGATTGGATTACAGGCACCCTAGGCACCCAGGATAGGCTTTAGTTTCACGTGTATCTCTT
>NW_027208718.1:559125-652918 GCF_027789765.1 Dendropsophus ebraccatus
GGCTGGATGGGGTCCCCCCTGGGCACCGCAGACCTAAGCTTGTTTAACTCCTACCTCTTAAAGGGACCGAGAAAAAATGACCTTTTCTGCACTCCAATGTAAGTCAATGGGGCGATTTTTTGGCTATGTGCTAGAAATGAAATTCAGTGCGGATTGGATGACAGGCACCCTAGGCACCCAGGATCGGCTTTAGTTTCACGTGTATCTCTTAAGCCGGCAGAGAAAACCCACCTGATATGCGCTCCACACAATTGAATTAGAGACGCCGTTGATTTTCTATGGGAATTGCAGAAATGACTTCTAAGCCTCAAAATAATGACTTTTTTTCCTAAGGTGGTAGGAATGAAACTCAGTGCGGGCTGGATGGGGTCCCCCCTGGGCACCGCAGACCTAAGCTTGTTTAACTCCTACCTCTTAAAGGGACCGAGAAAAAATGACCTTTTCTGCACTCCAATGTAAGTCAATGGGGCGATTTTTTGGCTATGTGCTAGAAATGAAATTCAGTGCGGATTGGATGACAGGCACCCTAGGCACCCAGGATCGGCTTTAGTTTCACGTGTATCTCTTAAGCCGGCAGAGAAAACCCACCTGATATGCGCTCCACACAATTGAATTAGAGACGCCGTTGATTTTCTATGGGAATTGCAGAAATGACTTCTAAGCCTCAAAATAATGACTTTTTTTCCTAAGGTGGTAGGAATGAAACTCAGTGCGGGCTGGATGGGGTCCCCCCTGGGCACCGCAGACCTAAGCTTGTTTAACTCCTACCTCTTAAAGGGACCGAGAAAAAATGACCTTTTCTGCACTCCAATGTAAGTCAATGGGGCGATTTTTTGGCTATGTGCTAGAAATGAAATTCAGTGCGGATTGGATGACAGGCACCCTAGGCACCCAGGATCGGCTTTAGTTTCACGTGTATCTCTTAAGCCGGCAGAGAAAACCCACCTGATATGCGCTCCACACAATTGAATTAGAGACGCCGTTGATTTTCTATGGGAATTGCAGAAATGACTTCTAAGCCTCAAAATAATGACTTTTTTTCCTAAGGTGGTAGGAATGAAACTCAGTGCGGGCTGGATGGGGTCCCCCCTGGGCACCGCAGACCTAAGCTTGTTTAACTCCTACCTCTTAAAGGGACCGAGAAAAAATGACCTTTTCTGCACTCCAATGTAAGTCAATGGGGCGATTTTTTGGCTATGTGCTAGAAATGAAATTCAGTGCGGATTGGATGACAGGCACCCTAGGCACCCAGGATCGGCTTTAGTTTCACGTGTATCTCTTAAGCCGGCAGAGAAAACCCACCTGATATGCGCTCCACACAATTGAATTAGAGACGCCGTTGATTTTCTATGGGAATTGCAGAAATGACTTCTAAGCCTCAAAATAATGACTTTTTTTCCTAAGGTGGTAGGAATGAAACTCAGTGCGGGCTGGATGGGGTCCCCCCTGGGCACCGCAGACCTAAGCTTGTTTAACTCCTACCTCTTAAAGGGACCGAGAAAAAATGACCTTTTCTGCACTCCAATGTAAGTCAATGGGGCGATTTTTTGGCTATGTGCTAGAAATGAAATTCAGTGCGGATTGGATGACAGGCACCCTAGGCACCCAGGATCGGCTTTAGTTTCACGTGTATCTCTTAAGCCGGCAGAGAAAACCCACCTGATATGCGCTCCACACAATTGAATTAGAGACGCCGTTGATTTTCTATGGGAATTGCAGAAATGACTTCTAAGCCTCAAAATAATGACTTTTTTTCCTAAGGTGGTAGGAATGAAACTCAGTGCGGGCTGGATGGGGTCCCCCCTGGGCACCGCAGACCTAAGCTTGTTTAACTCCTACCTCTTAAAGGGACCGAGAAAAAATGACCTTTTCTGCACTCCAATGTAAGTCAATGGGGCGATTTTTTGGCTATGTGCTAGAAATGAAATTCAGTGCGGATTGGATGACAGGCACCCTAGGCACCCAGGATCGGCTTTAGTTTCACGTGTATCTCTTAAGCCGGCAGAGAAAACCCACCTGATATGCGCTCCACACAATTGAATAGAGACGCCGTTGATTTTCTATGGGAATTGCAGAAATGACTTCTAAGCCTCAAAATAATGACTTTTTTTCCTAAGGTGGTAGGAATGAAACTCAGTGCGGGCTGGATGGGGTCCCCCCTGGGCACCGCAGACCTAAGCTTGTTTAACTCCTACCTCTTAAAGGGACCGAGAAAAAATGACCTTTTCTGCACTCCAATGTAAGTCAATGGGGCGATTTTTTGGCTATGTGCTAGAAATGAAATTCAGTGCGGATTGGATGACAGGCACCCTAGGCACCCAGGATCGGCTTTAGTTTCACGTGTATCTCTTAAGCCGGCAGAGAAAACCCACCTGATATGCGCTCCACACAATTGAATTAGAGACGCCGTTGATTTTCTATGGGAATTGCAGAAATGACTTCTAAGCCTCAAAATAATGACTTTTTTTCCTAAGGTGGTAGGAATGAAACTCAGTGCGGGCTGGATGGGGTCCCCCCTGGGCACCGCAGACCTAAGCTTGTTTAACTCCTACCTCTTAAAGGGACCGAGAAAAAATGACCTTTTCTGCACTCCAATGTAAGTCAATGGGGCGATTTTTTGGCTATGTGCTAGAAATGAAATTCAGTGCGGATTGGATGACAGGCACCCTAGGCACCCAGGATCGGCTTTAGTTTCACGTGTATCTCTTAAGCCGGCAGAGAAAACCCACCTGATATGCGCTCCACACAATTGAATTAGAGACGCCGTTGATTTTCTATGGGAATTGCAGAAATGACTTCTAAGCCTCAAAATAATGACTTTTTTTCCTAAGGTGGTAGGAATGAAACTCAGTGCGGGCTGGATGGGGTCCCCCCTGGGCACCGCAGACCTAAGCTTGTTTAACTCCTACCTCTTAAAGGGACCGAGAAAAAATGACCTTTTCTGCACTCCAATGTAAGTCAATGGGGCGATTTTTTGGCTATGTGCTAGAAATGAAATTCAGTGCGGATTGGATGACAGGCACCCTAGGCACCCAGGATCGGCTTTAGTTTCACGTGTATCTCTTAAGCCGGCAGAGAAAACCCACCTGATATGCGCTCCACACAATTGAATTAGAGACGCCGTTGATTTTCTATGGGAATTGCAGAAATGACTTCTAAGCCTCAAAATAATGACTTTTTTTCCTAAGGTGGTAGGAATGAAACTCAGTGCGGGCTGGATGGGGTCCCCCCTGGGCACCGCAGACCTAAGCTTGTTTAACTCCTACCTCTTAAAGGGACCGAGAAAAAATGACCTTTTCTGCACTCCAATGTAAGTCAATGGGGCGATTTTTTGGCTATGTGCTAGAAATGAAATTCAGTGCGGATTGGATGACAGGCACCCTAGGCACCCAGGATCGGCTTTAGTTTCACGTGTATCTCTTAAGCCGGCAGAGAAAACCCACCTGATATGCGCTCCACACAATTGAATTAGAGACGCCGTTGATTTTCTATGGGAATTGCAGAAATGACTTCTAAGCCTCAAAATAATGACTTTTTTTCCTAAGGTGGTAGGAATGAAACTCAGTGCGGGCTGGATGGGGTCCCCCCTGGGCACCGCAGACCTAAGCTTGTTTAACTCCTACCTCTTAAAGGGACCGAGAAAAAATGACCTTTTCTGCACTCCAATGTAAGTCAATGGGGCGATTTTTTGGCTATGTGCTAGAAATGAAATTCAGTGCGGATTGGATGACAGGCACCCTAGGCACCCAGGATCGGCTTTAGTTTCACGTGTATCTCTTAAGCCGGCAGAGAAAACCCACCTGATATGCGCTCCACACAATTGAATTAGAGACGCCGTTGATTTTCTATGGGAATTGCAGAAATGACTTCTAAGCCTCAAAATAATGACTTTTTTTCCTAAGGTGGTAGGAATGAAACTCAGTGCGGGCTGGATGGGGTCCCCCCTGGGCACCGCAGACCTAAGCTTGTTTAACTCCTACCTCTTAAAGGGACCGAGAAAAAATGACCTTTTCTGCACTCCAATGTAAGTCAATGGGGCGATTTTTTGGCTATGTGCTAGAAATGAAATTCAGTGCGGATTGGATGGGGCTGGATGGGGTCCCCCCTGGGCACCGCAGACCTAAGCTTGTTTAACTCCTACCTCTTAAAGGGACCGAGAAAAAATGACCTTTTCTGCACTCCAATGTAAGTCAATGGGGCGATTTTTTTGGCTATGTGCTAGAAATGAAATTCAGTGCGGATTGGATGACAGGCACCCTAGGCACCCAGGATCGGCTTTAGTTTCACG
The DNA here is from genome assembly GCF_027789765.1 of Dendropsophus ebraccatus. Classification (NCBI taxonomy): domain Eukaryota; kingdom Metazoa; phylum Chordata; class Amphibia; order Anura; family Hylidae; genus Dendropsophus; species Dendropsophus ebraccatus. The sequence continues at coordinate 563,414 of NW_027208718.1, forward strand.
TGTATCTCTTAAGCCGGCAGAGAAAACCCACCTGATATGCGCTCCACACAATTGAATTAGAGACGCCGTTGATTTTCTATGGGAATTGCAGAAATGACTTCTAAGCCTCAAAATAATGACTTTTTTTCCTAAGGTGGTAGGAATGAAACTCAGTGCGGGCTGGATGGGGTCCCCCCTGGGCACCGCAGACCTAAGCTTGTTTAACTCCTACCTCTTAAAGGGACCGAGAAAAAATGACCTTTTCTGCACTCCAATGTAAGTCAATGGGGCGATTTTTTGGCTATGTGCTAGAAATGAAATTCAGTGCGGATTGGATGACAGGCACCCTAGGCACCCAGGATCGGCTTTAGTTTCACGTGTATCTCTTAAGCCGGCAGAGAAAACCCACCTGATATGCGCTCCACACAATTGAATTAGAGACGCCGTTGATTTTCTATGGGAATTGCAGAAATGACTTCTAAGCCTCAAAATAATGACTTTTTTTCCTAAGGTGGTAGGAATGAAACTCAGTGCGGGCTGGATGGGGTCCCCCCTGGGCACCGCAGACCTAAGCTTGTTTAACTCCTACCTCTTAAAGGGACCGAGAAAAAATGACCTTTTCTGCACTCCAATGTAAGTCAATGGGGCGATTTTTTGGCTATGTGCTAGAAATGAAATTCAGTGCGGATTGGATGACAGGCACCCTAGGCACCCAGGATCGGCTTTAGTTTCACGTGTATCTCTTAAGCCGGCAGAGAAAACCCACCTGATATGCGCTCCACACAATTGAATAGAGACGCCGTTGATTTTCTATGGGAATTTGCAGAAATGACTTCTAAGCCTCAAAATAATGACTTTTTTTCCTAAGGTGGTAGGAATGAAACTCAGTGCGGGCTGGATGGGGTCCCCCTGGGCACCGCAGACCTAAGCTTGTTTAACTCCTACCTCTTAAAGGGACCGAGAAAAAATGACCTTTTCTGCACTCCAATGTAAGTCAATGGGGCGATTTTTTGGCTATGTGCTAGAAATGAAATGCAGTGCGGATTTGGATGACAGGCACCCTAGGCACCCAGGATCGGCTTTAGTTTCACGTGTATCTCTTAAGCCGGCAGAGAAAACCCACCTGATATGCGCTCCACACAATTGAATAGAGACGCCGTTGATTTTCTATGGGAATTGCAGAAATGACTTCTAAGCCTCAAAATAATGACTTTTTTTTCCTAAGGTGGTAGGAATGAAACTCAGTGCGGGCTGGATGGGGTCCCCCTGGGCACCGCAGACCTAAGCTTGTTTAACTCCTACCTCTTAAAGGGACCGAGAAAAAATGACCTTTTCTGCACTCCAATGTAAGTCAATGGGGCGATTTTTTGGCTATGTGCTAGAAATGAAATGCAGTGCGGATTGGATGACAGGCACCCTAGGCACCCAGGATCAGCTTTAGTTTCACGTGTATCTCTTAAGCCGGCAGAGAAAACCCACCTAATATGCGCTCCACACAATTGAATAGAGACGCCATTGATTTTCTATGGGAATTGCAGAAATGACTTCTAAGCCTCAAAATAATGACTTTTTTTCCTAAGGTGGTAGGAATGAAACTCAGTGCGGGCTGGATGGGGTCCCCCCTGGGCACCGCAGACCTAAGATTGTTTAACTCCTACCTCTTAAAGGGACCGAGAAAAAAATGACCTTTTCTGCACTCCAATGTAAGTCAATGGGGCGATTTTTTGGCTATGTGCTAGAAATGAAATGCAGTGCGGATTGGATGACAGGCACCCTAGGCACCCAGGATCAGCTTTAGTTTCACGTGTATCTCTTAAGCCGGCAGAGAAAACCCACCTAATATGCGCTCCACACAATTGAATAGAGACGCCATTGATTTTCTATGGGAATTGCAGAAATGACTTCTAAGCCTCAAAATAATGACTTTTTTTCCTAAGGTGGTAGGAATGAAACTCAGTGCGGGCTGGATGGGGTCCCCCCCTGGGCACCGCAGACCTAAGCTTGTTTAACTCCTACCTCTTAAAGGGACCGAGAAAAAATGACCTTTTCTGCACTCCAATGTAAGTCAATGGGGCGATTTTTTGGCTATGTGCTAGAAATGAAATGCAGTGCGGATTGGATGACAGGCACCCTAGGCACCCAGGATCGGCTTTAGTTTCACGTGTATCTCTTAAGCCGGCAGAGAAAACCCACCTGATATGCTCTTCCACACAATTGAATAGAGACGCCGTTGATTTTCTATGGGAATTGCAGAAATGACTTCTAAGCCTCAAAATAATGACTTTTTTTCCTAAGGTGGTAGGAATGAAACTCAGTGCGGGCTGGATGGGGTCCCCCCTGGGCACCGCAGACCTAAGCTTGTTTAACTCCTACCTCTTAAAGGGACCGAGAAAAAATGACCTTTTCTGCACTCCAATGTAAGTCAATGGGGCGATTTTTTTGGCTATGTGCTAGAAATGAAATGCAGTGCGGATTGGATGACAGGCACCCTAGGCACCCAGGATCGGCTTTAGTTTCACGTGTATCTCTTAAGCCGGCAGAGAAAACCCACCTGATATGCGCTCCACACAATTGAATAGAGACGCCGTTGATTTTCTATGGGAATTGCAGAAATGACTTCTAAGCCTCAAAATAATGACTTTTTTTCCTAAGGTGGTAGGAATGAAACTCAGTGCGGGCTGGATGGGGTCCCCCCTGGGCACCGCAGACCTAAGCTTGTTTAACTCCTACCTCTTAAAGGGACCGAGAAAAAATGACCTTTTCTGCACTCCAATGTAAGTCAATGGGGCGATTTTTTGGCTATGTGCTAGAAATGAAATTCAGTTGAAACTTAGAGCCTAGGCCTAGATACCCTACTTGCCCAAAAGGTAAAACTTAACTTTTAATCATTATTATAAAATATACATAAAGAGGAAAAATGTGATTATTGTGTATATACAGTGCTAGTAAAAATAGATACACACTGCTGAGTATATGATGAGATAATGAATTCAGAACAGTAATTTTTCACTGGGTCTTACAACCACTTATGAGGTTCAGGTTTATAACACTCTGGGAGGTATGTGACCTTTGCAGTTGTTATGCTGATTTATGCTATATGCACTAGTGACACATGACTGATCTGTTTTTCATTCACTTTGAAAAAAAATTTTTTCACTCTTTTTTATGTGGTTATAAATAGTAGCAAGGCGTTGTGACTCTTACGGAGGGGATTGGAAACACGATACATAACTGTCTTGTGTTTAATTACTTATAGTTGTCGAGTCAGAAATAGTGCACTTGAGATGAGTGTCATTATATTCTATAAATGATGTAAGTGGCTTGGTAACTGTAGCGCTGATTCTCCTGCTACCAGTTATACATATACCGCTTACAATCACTTTGGATGCGGGACCAGGCTGTGAGATACGGGGGGAGGGCTTGGACCACTGTGTCCGCTCTTAGCCTATATTCCAACCCGTAGTCAGCAAGGCTGGGTGCCCGTTATCGTAGGTATCGCTACTTATAATTTGACTCCAGTTAACTGTGGCGGTACTGAGGTGGCACTAAGCTGCTTGCGCTATTGTGCTCTAACGGCGAATGTACAATCGCTCGCTATCTGATAGTCACAGCATGCTACGGCAGATGCTGATTCAGATGCTGCCGCTGGAGTACTAACCGCTCACAACGGCGGGGCTAACCGCTCACTTCAGCGGGTACTACTGGGTGAGTGGTACTAAGTATCCAATTCTCTCCGTGTCACAATTGCTACTCCCTGTCTAATGGTTCACATACTCTTCACATTATCTACTCAGTTCAGTGTGATGCTATATTAAAATTGCCTTAGCCATCCTGCTACTACTGACTAGTTTCGTCGGCTGCGCCGACTTTTTCAAAGTATGGCGTTGGCGGGCGGGGCAAAGTGGAGGTTTATAGAGCTCCATTGAATCCGCCCGTGATCCTAAACAGATGTGGGGGGGGGGGGGGGGCGACCATTCGCGGTCTTAAGGGGAGTAGTTCAGGAAACGCAATATGGTGATTCAAGTGTCAGGGGAGAGTCCCAGATTTAAATTTCGCGGGTGATTATCCAAACCACGCCTACGATGTTTACACTTCCAAAGCGCATGCGTTAGCGACTTAGATTTCTGTGGATGTTTGCTCTTAAGTACGCATGCGATGGGACTTAGACTTCCATTATACTTTTTGTGCTTATATGAGCGCTAAAAGCGCTGAAGAGTAAATCAAGTGTTATTATGCATATTAGTTATACATTAAGACTCAGATCCATACGATGTTTGTATTTATTGTCCATAATGCTTAATGTTGATTTGCTCCTCCGATTCTGGAGATATGGATTTTATAGTGTGGGTGTAATAAATGAATTTGTATACAATAAAGTATGCTGTGATTTTTGCATTATTTATGCAATATTGTTATGCTGTAATTATTATCGCTATTACCAAGTATTATTATGCATATTAGTTGTACATTAGGACTCAAAAACATGCGATGTTTGTATTTATTTGTTCAGTAGAAATACTCGATGTTGATCTGCTGCTCCAATTATGGAATATGGATTTTATAGTGCGGGTGTAATAAATGAATTTGTGTGCAATGAAGTGTGCCTATAGTTTTTACGTTATTTATGCAATATTGTAGCTATAATTATTATAATCGTTATTTACAATAATTGCGAATATTTGTTATCTGGACTGATTCTTGACTTATCTCTTCATTTCCAGATGGCCATGATATTTTAATCCCTACGGGCAAGGCAACCGAGTGTTCATCGCTGAACGTTTGGTAAGTATGTATCTATTATTGGTTATGAATTTATTATGTATTTTTATTATTGGTTTTGATGATTCACGTGGAAATGGCCATTTTGAACGATTTTTTTTGTTTGTATGTAAGAGGTTGTTGGGGTGCAAATTAGGATCTAAAAAGCATATATATACACAGATCGTTTACATGTACCTAAATTATAGAAATGGGGTAAAGGTGAAACCCTCGTTCAGTCCTTGCGGGGAAAGTGTTTGCAGACGATGTATCCATCTAGCTTCAGCCTGTAATAGTTTCAGGTCTAGGTCTCCTTTTCTAGGTCCAAGGCGTATCGCTTCGATACCCCAGAACACTAATCCTTTGGGGTCTCCATTGTGAGATTCATTAATATGGCGTGCTACACTGGTCTCTGTTCGTGTTTTAATATTGCTTAGGTGGGAGCCGATACGGTTCTTAAAAGGCTGGATTGTTTTACCAATATAAAGCAAATCACAGGGGCATTTTGCCGCATAAATTATGCCCCTAGTCTGGCAATTGATGAATTGTCTTATGGTATAGACTTTTTGGTCTATTGGGTTTGTGAAGGTTTTCATTTTTGGTACATGCTTGCAGTGAACGCATGAACCACATGGATACGAGCCTTTGACATCGGATCTAAGCCATGTGGTGGATGGATTTTCTTCAGTGGTGTTTGAGAAGTGACTGTGTACCAAATGGTCTTTTAAATTTCTTCCCCTTCTGTATGTAATACTCGGAGTATTTGGGAGAACTTCTCTTAGGTCGGGATCTGCCTGTAATACTGGCCAATATTGTTGTATGATTTGTCTTATTGTCTGATGTGCTGAGTCAAAGGTACCTATACATCTAATGATCTTAGACGTTGGTGTCGTGTATGTGTTCTTGTTCAGTAAAGTGTTACGATCAGTAGTCCTTGCTCGATAAAAGGCCCTATGGAGTACCTTTTTGGGGTATCCTCTGTTGATAAATCTTCGATACAGTACCTCACATTCATTCAGGAAGGCCTCTTCCGTGGAACAATTCCTCCTCGCTCTGAGGTATTGTCCGACTGGGATTCCTTTTTTGAGGGGTGTAGGATGGAAACTTTTCCATTGCAGGAAATTATTTGTAGCAGTAGTTTTTCGATAGATTTTTGTTGAAAGATCCCCATTGTCTTCTATTGAGATCGTGAGGTCCAAGAAGTTGATATGAGTGGAATGAATTTCACTTGTTAGGGTGAGTCCTATGGTATTAGAATTGAGATTCCCCACGAACTCGTTAAAGAGCGCTACATCTCCGTCCCACAGAATTAGGACGTCATCGATGTAGCGCCCCCAAAATAGCACATGGTCAGTATATTGTTGGTAATTTTCGTTAAATACCTGGGTAGCCTCCCACCAGCCGAGATAGAGATTGGCATAGGTGGGGGCACAGCTAGTGCCCATTGCGGTACCAGTCTTCTGAAGATAGAATTTCTTGTCAAAAATAAAGTAATTATGAGATAAAAGGAAATTAAGTAGTTTCAATACCAGTTTATTGTGAGGTGTGAACGTATTACCTCTACTTGAGAGAAAGTAATCTATGGCGTGCATGCCATGCTCATGTTTAATACTGGTATAGAGGGCTTCGACGTCTAGACTGGCCAACATTACTCCAGGGGTCACTGATGTTTCCTGCAATTTCTTAACTGTGGCCGTTGTATCTTTCAGGTAAGATGGTAGTGTTTCGACAAATGGTGCTAGTACTTGATCCACATATTTGCTTATTCCTTCGGTGAGGCAGCTGTTGCCCGAGACAATCGGTCGTCCGGGCATTGGTACCCGTTGCTTATGAACTTTCGGGAGGGCGTAGAACGTAGCCAACGTGGGAGCAGGGTTGTAGAGGGCTTTGAACTCGAGGTCTGATAGCAATTTTTGTTCCTTGGCTTCAGTAAGTAATTGCTTAAGTTCGGTCAGATACTCTCTTGAGGGGTCGGATCGCAAAATTTTATATGTGTTCTCGTCTTGTAATAGACGTAAGCACATCTGTCTATAGTCCTCTTTCTCCATTATTACCAGATTCCCTCCCTTATCTGAGGGTTTTATTTCAATTTGTTGATTTTTGATAAGGTCTTTTAGTGCTTTATTTTCTTGATGTGTTAAGTTCATGTCACTTCTAAGAAATTTGGTCTCGGTTTTTTGTATGTCGTTGCAAACTAGATTCACAAACTTCTCTATATTATGAAATGTTACCAATGATGGTGTAAATAGAGACTTCGGTCGTAAGTTTGTGACAGGTGCTGAGAATTCCTGTATTCCTGTTTCATTTTCAGTTTGGAGATCGAATAGAGCTTCGATTGCTTCCCTTTCTCTAATAGATAAGTTAGAGGGATTAGCTTGTCTGTTTTTGTAAAATTTATGAAGGGCTAGTTTCCTAGCAAAAAGATGGATATCCTTTATCCATGTAAATTTGTCAAAACGGGGGGTGGGTGTAAAGGACAAACCTTTCTCCAGTATTTGTATTTCCACATCTGTTAATGTAATAGAAGATAAATTCATAATTTGTGGTTTTTCATTTAGTTGTATCGAGGGTTTTTGTACGCCCATTGGCTGCGGTCTCTGAGTTGAGCCGGGCCTAAAAAATGACTCGTGATTGGGGGTTGAATAGTAAGTGGAGCAAAATTCATTTGTTGCTGTTGTGTTTGCCCAGGTGTTGTGGTTGGTGCATTGCTTATCATAGTGCTGGGATGTGCAGAAGATAAAGAGGGTATACCACATGAAGATGATGGTATAGGGTTTGCAATTTGTGTCGTTGCCATTTCTTGTGATCTTTGATACTGTGGTGCTTGATGCTGATGCTGGGGTGCTTGATTTTGGGTCCATCCTTGATTTGTGGTTTGACGTTGTGCTTGGTGTCTTCTGTTCTTTGACTTACGTGTTTGTTTTTTAGGATTGAAGTCCCTCGCTCTCTGTCGTTGGTAGTTACTACTGTCTGAAAAGGTTGGATCTTCTGTACCGGAATAGTCTGATTCCGAGTATTCTGAGTATTGGTATCTGTTCACATTGATGGTCTCTTTATAAATTTCACCCGTTTCAAAATCTCGTTTATCACGGATATATTTGCGATGTTTGCGCTCTTTTATCTCCGATTGAAAAATTTCAATATGTCGTTGTAGTCTTGTCTCGAAGTTTGTGAATTCTGGATTGGTGTTAAAAAATTGTATTTGTTGTAGCTGTGTTTCTAATTGAACTGTTAGTTTTGCAAAGACTGTTTTTTCATGCGTTAATAAATATTCTAGCATGCGTATAGAATTTGCGGTCATTAGTTGTTGCCAGCCGTTAATAAATTCAGCGTCTTCTTGATGTGCGTTTGGGCGGATATTGATACGTAGTCCTCGATATACGATTTTCTGATCGATATATGTTTGAAGACTACTGATTTCCCACCATGACCTGATGTAGCTTTTATATGTCTTTTGTAATTCCTTGAACGCTGTGTTTATGTCTATACTGTTCAAGGGAAGGTCTGCTAAGGAAAACACTTGGTTAGCTGCACTTTGGAGGGTCTCGGTTGATAATATGTTGGATAAGAAACTTGCCATAATACGTAATCGTATTTAATTGTTTAGAAAAAATACTTGTCCACAATCGTGGGAGACAGGATCTAGTATTGAGAGGGTTAACTCTCTAGGTAGATGATTGGGGTGGGTGATCCCAACCTTAAGGGAGGTATTGATCTACAATTTGAACTTAGAGCCGAAGCTGGAATACCTTGCTTGCCCAAAAGGTAAAACTTAACTTTTATTGTTTTTATATAAAATATATCAAAAGAAAAACGCGGTGATTGTGTATTTATAGTGCTAATAAAAATAGGTACACACTGCTGAGTTTGATGAGATAATGAATTCAGAACAGTAATTTTTCACTGGGTCTTACAACCACTTATGAGGTTCAGGTTTATAACACTCTGGGAGGTATGTGACCTTTGCAGTTGTTATGCTGATTTATGCTATATGCACTAGTGACACATGACTGATCTGTTTTTCATTCACTTTGAAAAAAAAAAATTTTTCCACTCTTTTTTATGTGGTTATAAATAGTAGCAAGGCGTTGTGACTCTTACGGAGGGGATTGGAAACACGATACATAACTGTCTTGTGTTTAATTACTTATAGTTGTCGAGTCAGAAATAGTGCACTTGAGATGAGTGTCACTATATTCTATAAATGATGTAAGCGGCTTGGTAACTGTAGCGCTGATTCTCCTGCTACCAGTTATACATATACCGCTTACAATCACTTTGGATGCGGGACCAGGCTGTGATATACGGGGGGAGGGCTTGGACCACTGTGTCCGCTCTTAGCCTATATTCCAACCCGTAGTCAGCAAGGCTGGGTGCCCGTTATCGTAGGTATCGCTACTTATAATTTGACTCCAGTTAACTGTGGCGGTACTGAGGTGGCACTAAGCTGCTTGCGCTATTGTGCTCTAACGGCGAATGTACAATCGCTCGCTATCTGATAGTCACAGCATGCTACGGCAGATGCTGATTCAGATGCTGCCGCTGGAGTACTAACCGCTCACAACGGCGGGGCTAACCGCTCACTTCAGCGGGTACTACTGGGTGAGTGGTACTAAGTATCCAATTCTCTCCGTGTCACAATTGCTACTCCCTGTCTAATGGTTCACATACTCTTCACATTATCTACTCAGTTCAGTGTGATGCTATATTAAAATTGCCTTAGCCATCCTGCTACTACTGACTAGTTTCGTCGGCTGCGCCGACTTTTTCAAAGTATGGCGTTGGCGGGCGGGGCTAAAGTGGAGGTTATATAGATGCTCCATTGAAGCCGCCCGTGATCCTAACAGAGTGACCAATCGCGGTCTTAAGGGGAGTAGTTCATTAACGCAATATGGTGATTCAAGATGTCAGGGGCAGTCCACAGATTTAAATTTCGCGGGTGATTATCCAAACCACGCCTACGATGTTTACACTTCAAGCGCATGCGTTAGGACTTAGATTTCATGTGGATGTTTGCTCTTAAGTACGCATGCGATGGGACTTAGACTTCCATTATACTTTCTTGTGCTTATATGAGCGCTAAAAGCGCTGAAGAGTAAATCAAGTGTTATTATGCATATTAGTTATACATTAAGACTCAGATCCATACGATGTTTGTATTTATTTGTTCAATAATGCTTAATGTTGATTTGCTCCTCCGATTCTGGAGATATGGATTTTATAGTGTGGGTGTAATAAATGAATTTGTATACAATAAAGTATGCTGTGATTTTTGCATTATTTATGCAATATTGTTATGCTGTAATTATTATCGCTATTACCAAGTATTATTATGCATATTAGTTGTACATTAGGACTCAAAAACATGCGATGTTTGTATTTATTTGTTCAGTAGAAATGCTCGATGTTGATCTGCTGCTCCAATTATGGAATATGGATTTTATAGTGCGGGTGTAATAATGAATTTGTGTGCAATGAAGTGTGCTATAGTTTTTACGTTATTTATGCAATATTGTTATGCTATAATTATTATAATCGTTATTACAATAATTGCGAATATTTGTTATCTGGACTGATTCTTGACTTATCTCTTCATTTCCAGATGGCCATGATATTTTAATCCCTACGGGCAAGGCAACCCGAGTGTTCATCGCTGAACGTTTGGTAAGTATGTATCTATTATTGGTTATGAATTTATTATGTATTTTTATTATTGGTTTTGATGATTCACGTGGAAATGGCCATTTTGAACGATTTTTTTTGTTTGTATGTAAGAGGGTTGTTGGGGTGCAAATTTAGGATCTAAAAAGCATATATATACACAGATCGTTTACATGTACCTAAATTAAAGAAATGGAGTAAAGGTAAAACCCTCGTTTAACCCTTGCGGGGAAAGTGTTTGTAGGCGATGTATCCACCTAGCTTCTGCCTGTAAGAGTTTCAGGTCTAAATCTCCTTTTCTAGGTCCAAGGCGTATTGCTTCGATACCCCAGAACACTAGTCCTTTGGGGTTTCCATTATGAAAATCGTTAATATGGCGTGCTACGCTGGTTTCCGTTTTTGTTTTGATATTGCTTAGATGGGAGCCGATGCGATTTTTAAAAGGCTGAATTGTTTTCCCGACATAAAGCAAGTCACAGGGACATTGGCTGCGTATACTATGCCTCTAGTCTGGCAATTAATGAATTGTCTTATGGTATAAATTTTCTGGTCTATTGGGTTAGTAAAAGTCTTCATTTTCGGTACATGTTTACAATGGACACATGAGCCACATGGGTAGGAGCCCTTTATATCAGATTTAAGCCATGTGGTTGATGAATTATCTTCAGTCGTGTTGGAAAAATGACTGTGTACCAGGTGGTCTTTTAGGTTTCTTCCCCTTCTATATGTAATACTTGGGGTGTCTGAGAGAACTTCCTTCAAGTCAGGATCTGCTTGTAATACTGGCCAGTATTGTTGTATGATTTGTTTCATTTTGTGATGTGCTGAATCAAATGTGCCTATACATCTGATGACCTTAGATGTTGGGGTCGTGTATGTGTTTTTATTGAGTAAAGTATTGCGGTCAGTAGTTCTTGCGCGATAAAAAGCCCTATGAAGAACCTTTTTGGGGTATCCTCTATTGATGAATCTTCGATATAGTACCTCGCATTCACTAAGAAATGCCTCTTCTGTAGAGCAATTTCTCCTCGCCCTGAGATATTGTCCGACTGGAATTCCTTTTTTAAGAGGGGTAGGGTGGAAGCTTTTCCACTGTAAGAAATTATTTGTAGCTGTGGTTTTACGGTAAATTTTCGTCGAAAGGTCACCATTGTCTTCAATTGAGATCGTAAGGTCCAAAAATTTATTTGATTAGAATGAATCTCGCTTGTTAACGTGAGTCCTATAGTGTTAGAATTGAGGTACCCTACGAATTCGTTAAAGAGCGCTACATCTCCGTCCCACAGTATTAGGACGTCATCGATGTAGCGCCCCCAGAAGAGTACATGGTCAGTGTATTGTTGGTAGTTTTCATTGAATACCTGGGTGGCTTCCCACCAGCCGAGATAGAGATTGGCATAGGTGGGAGCACAACTAGTACCCATTGCAGTCCCAGTCTTCTGAAGGTAGAATTTTTTATCAAAAATAAAGTAGTTATGAGATAGGAGAAAGTTGAGTAGTTTTAATACCAGCTTGTTGTGAGGTATGAACGTATTACCTCTACTTGATAAAAAGTATTCTACAGCATGTAAGCCATGTTCATGTTTAATACTGGTATAAAGGGCTTCTACATCTAGGCTAGCAAGCATTACTCCAGGAATTACTGATGTTTCTTGTAATTTTTTGACTGTGGCTGTGGTATCTTTGAGGTATGATGGTAGTGTTTCGACAAATGATGCTAGTACTTGATCCACATATTTACTTATGCCTTCGGTAAGGCAGCCATTGCCGGAGACAATCGGTCGTCCAGGCATAGGTACCCTTTGCTTGTGAACTTTCGGAAGGGCATAGAAGGTGGCCAACATAGGGGTTGGATTGTAAAGGGCTTTAAATTCGAGATCTGACAATAATTTTTGGTCTTTTGCTCCAGTCAGTAGTTGCTTCAGTTCACTCAGGTATTCCTTTGAGGGGTCACCTTGCAATATTTTATATGTATTTTCATCTTGTAATAGACGTAGGCACATTTGTCTGTAGTCATCTTTTTCCATGATTACCAAATTCCCTCCCTTATCCGAGGGTTTTATTTCAATTAGTTGATTTTGAGTAAGATCTTTTAATGCTTTGTTTTCTTGATGGGTTAAGTTCATAGCACCTTTGGAAATTTTTGTCTCAGTTTTTTGTATATCATTGCAGACTAGGTTCACAAACTTATCTATATTATGAAATGTCACCAATGATGGTGTGAATAGAGATTTGGGTCGTAAATTTGTGACTGGTGCTGAGAATTCATGTATTCCTGTCTCATTTTCAGTTTGGAGATCAAACAGAGCTTCAATTGCTTCTCTTTCTCTATTGATAGATTAGACGGATTAGCTTGCCTGTTTTTATAAAATTTGTGAAGAGCTAGTTTCCTAGCAAAAAGATGGATATCCTTTATCCATGTAAATTTGTCAAAACGGGGGGTAGGTGTATAGGACAAACCTTTTTCCAGTATTTTAATTTCCACATCTGTAAGTGTAACAGAAGACAGGTTCAGAATTTGTGGTTTTTCATTCAATTGTATCGGGGATTTTTGTATGCCCATTGGCTGCGATCTCTGAGTTGAGCCGGGCCTAAAAAATGACTTGTGATTGGTGGTTGAATAGTAAGTGGGGCGTAATTCATTTGTTGTTGTTGTGCTTGCCCAAGTGTTGTGGTTGGTGCATTGTTTGTCGTAGTGTTGGGATGTGCAGAAGGTAAGGAAGATGTACCACATGAAGATGATGGTACAAGGTTGCCAATTTGTGTCATTGCCATTTCTTGTGGTCTTTGGTATTGGGGTGCTTGATGCTGGTGCTGTGATGTTTGGTTTGGGGTCCATCCTTGATTTGTGACTTGACGTTGTGTTTGTTGTCTTTTGTTCTTTGATTTTCGTGTTTGTTTTTTTAGGATAGAAGTCCCTCGCTCTCTGTCGTTGGTATCCACCACCGTCTGAAAATGTTGGGTCTTCTGTACCGGAATAGTCTGATTCCGAGTATTCTGAGTATTGATGTCTATTCGTGTTAGTGATCTCTTTGTAAACTTCTCCTGTTTCGAAGTCTCTTTTATCACGGATATATTTACGATGTTTTCGCTCCTTTATCTCTGATTGAAAGATCTCAATGTGCCGTTGTAGCCTTGTTTCGAAGTTTGTGAACTCTGGGTTAGTATTGAAAAATTGTATTTGTTGTAGCTGTGTTTCTAACTGGACTGTTAGTTTTGAGAAGACTGTTCTTTCATGCGTTAATAAATATTCTAGCATGCGTATAGAATTAGCCGTCATTAGTTGTTGCCAGCCTTTTATGAATTCGGCGTCCTCTTGATGTGAGTTTGGACGAATGTTAATGCGTAGTCCTCGATATACGATTTTTTGATCGATGTAGGTTTGGAGACTGCTGATCTCCCACCATGACCTAATGTAGCTCTTGTAGGTCTTCTGTAACTCCTTGAACGCTGTGTTTATATCTATGCTGTTCAAGGGGAGATCGGCTAAAGAGAATACTTGATTAGCAGCACTTTGGAGGGTCTCTGTTGATAGTATGTTTGATAAGAAACTTGCCATAATACGTATTCGTATTTAATTGTTTAGATCAGAAACAACTTATCCACAATTGTGGGAGACAGGATCTAAAAATGAGATGGTTAACTCTCTATGTAACTGATTGGGGTAGGTGATCCCAACCTTAAGGGAGGTATTGGTTAACAGTTGAAACTTAGAGCCTAGGCCTAGATACCCTACTTGCCCAAAAGGTAAACTTAACTTTTAATCATTATTATAAAATATACATAAAGAGGAAAAATGTGATTATTGTGTATATACAGTGCTAGTAAAAATAGATACACACTGCTGAGTATATGATGAGATAATGAATTCAGAACAGTAATTTTTCACTGGGTCTTACAACCACTTATGAGGTTCAGGTTTATAACACTCTGGGAGGTATGTGACCTTTGCAGTTGTTATGCTGATTTATGCTATATGCACTAGTGACACATGACTGATCTGTTTTTCATTCACTTTGAAAAAAAAAAAATTTTTTCCACTCTTTTTTATGTGGTTATAAATAGTAGCAAGGCGTTGTGACTCTTACGGAGGGGATTGGAAACACGATACATAACTGTCTTGTGTTTAATTACTTATAGTTGTCGAGTCAGAAATAGTGCACTTGAGATGAGTGTCACTATATTCTATAAATGATGTAAGCGGCTTGGTAACTGTAGCGCTGATTCTCCTGCTACCAGTTATACATATACCGCTTACAATCACTTTGGATGCGGGACCAGGCTGTGATATACGGGGGGAGGGCTTGGACCACTGTGTCCGCTCTTAGCCTATATTCCAACCCGTAGTCAGCAAGGCTGGGTGCCCGTTATCGTAGGTATCGCTACTTATAATTTGACTCCAGTTAACTGTGGCGGTACTGAGGTGGCACTAAGCTGCTTGCGCTATTGTGCTCTAACGGCGAATGTACAATCGCTCGCTATCTGATAGTCACAGCATGCTACGGCAGATGCTGATTCAGATGCTGCCGCTGGAGTACTAACCGCTCACAACGGCGGGGCTAACCGCTCACTTCAGCGGGTACTACTGGGTGAGTGGTACTAAGTATCCAATTCTCTCCGTGTCACAATTGCTACTCCCTGTCTAATGGTTCACATACTCTTCACATTATCTACTCAGTTCAGTGTGATGCTATATTAAAATTGCCTTAGCCATCCTGCTACTACTGACTAGTTTCGTCGGCTGCGCCGACTTTTTCAAAGTATGGCGTTGGCGGGCGGGCTAAAGTGGAGGTTATATAGAGATGCTCCATTGAAGCCGCCCGTGATCCTAAACAGAGTGACCAATCGCGGTCTTAAGGGGAGTAGTTCATTAACGCAATATGGTAATTCAAGATGTCAGGGGCAGTCCACAGATTTAAATTTCGCGGGTGATTATCCAAACCACGCCTACGATGTTTACACTTCAAAGCGCATGCGTTAGGACTTAGATTTCATGTGGATGTTTGCTCTTAAGTACGCATGCGATGGGACTTAGACTTCCATTATACTTTCTTGTGCTTATATGAGCGCTAAAAGCGCTGAAGAGTAAATCAAGTGTTATTATGCATATTAGTTATACATTAAGACTCAGATCCATACGATGTTTGTATTTATTTGTTCAATAATGCTTAATGTTGATTTGCTCCTCCGATTCTGGAGATATGGATTTTATAGTGTGGGTGTAATAAATGAATTTGTATACAATAAAGTATGCTGTGATTTTTGCATTATTATGCAATATTGTTATGCTGTAATTATTATCGCTATTACCAAGTATTATTATGCATATTAGTTGTACATTAGGACTCAAAAACATGCGATGTTTGTATTTATTTGTTCAGTAGAAATACTCGATGTTGATCTGCTGCTCCAATTATGGAATATGGATTTTATAGTGCGGGTGTAATAAATGAATTTGTGTGCAATGAAGTGTGCTATAGTTTTTACGTTATTTATGCAATATTGTTATGCTATAATTATTATAATCGTTATTACAATAATTGCGAATATTTGTTATCTGGACTGATTCTTGACTTATCTCTTCATTTCCAGATGGCCATGATATTTTAATCCCTACGGGCAAGGCAACCCGAGTGTTCATCGCTGAACGTTTGGTAAGTATGTATCTATTATTGGTTATGAATTTATTATGTATTTTTATTATTGGTTTTGATGATTCACGTGGAAATGGCCATTTTGAACGATTTTTTTTGTTTGTATGTAAGAGGGTTGTTGGGGTGCAAATTTAGGATCTAAAAAGCATATATATACACAGATCGTTTACATGTACCTAAATTAAAGAAATGGAGTAAAGGTAAAACCCTCGTTTAACCCTTGCGGGGAAAGTGTTTGTAGGCGATGTATCCACCTAGCTTCTGCCTGTAAGAGTTTCAGGTCTAAATCTCCTTTTCTAGGTCCAAGGCGTATTGCTTCGATACCCCAGAACACTAGTCCTTGGGGTTTCCATTATGAAAATCGTTAATATGGCGTGCTACGCTGGTTTCCGTTTTTGTTTTGATATTGCTTAGATGGGAGCCGATGCGATTTTTAAAAGGCTGAATTGTTTTCCCGACATAAAGCAAGTCACAGGGACATTTGGCTGCGTATACTATGCCTCTAGTCTGGCAATTAATGAATGTCTTATGGTATAAATTTTCTGGTCTATTGGGTTAGTAAAAGTCTTCATTTCGGTACATGTTTACAATGGACACATGAGCCACATGGGTAGGAGCCCTTTATATCAGATTTAAGCCATGTGGTTGATGAATTATCTTCAGTCGTGT
This sequence comes from Dendropsophus ebraccatus, assembly GCF_027789765.1. Classification (NCBI taxonomy): domain Eukaryota; kingdom Metazoa; phylum Chordata; class Amphibia; order Anura; family Hylidae; genus Dendropsophus; species Dendropsophus ebraccatus. The sequence continues at coordinate 580,135 of NW_027208718.1, forward strand.
TGGAAAAATGACTGTGTACCAGGTGGTCTTTTAGGTTTCTTCCCCTTCTATATGTAATACTTGGGGTGTCTGAGAGAACTTCCTTCAAGTCAGGATCTGCTTGTAATACTGGCCAGTATTGTTGTATGATTTGTTTCATTTTGTGATGTGCTGAATCAAATGTGCCTATACATCTGATGACCTTAGATGTTGGGGTCGTGTATGTGTTTTTATTGAGTAAAGTATTGCGGTCAGTAGTTCATAGTCATGTGTCATGTGTCAGAAGTCATGTGTCAGTAGTCATGTGTCACTAGTGCATATAGCATAAATCAGCATAACAACTGCAAAGGTCACATACCTCCCAGAGTGTTATAAACCTGAACCTCATAAGTGGTTGTAAGACCCAGTGAAAAATTACTGTTCTGAATTCATTATCTCATCATATACTCAGCAGTGTGTATCTATTTTTACTAGCACTGTATATACACAATAATCACATTTTTCCTCTTTATGTATATTTTATAATAATGATTAAAAGTTAAGTTTTACCTTTTGGGCAAGTAGGTATCTAGGCCTAGGCTCTAGTTTCAACAGAAATGAAATTCAGTGCGGATTGGATGACAGGCACCCTAGGCACCCAGGATCGGCTTTAGTTTCACGTGTATCTCTTAAGCCGGCAGAGAAAACCCACCTGATATGCGATCCACACAATTGAATTAGAGACGCCGTTGATTTTCTATGGGAATTGCAGAAATGACTTCTAAGCCTCAAAATAATGACTTTTTTTCCTAAGGTGGTAGGAATGAAACTCAGTGCGGGCTGGATGGGGTCCCCCCTGGGCACCGCAGACCTAAGCTTGTTTAACTCCTACCTCTTAAAGGGACCGAGAAAAAATGACCTTTTCTGCACTCCAATGTAAGTCAATGGGGCGATTTTTTGGCTATGTGCTAGAAATGAAATTCAGTGCGGATTGGATGACAGGCACCCTAGGCACCCAGGATCGGCTTTAGTTTCACGTGTATCTCTTAAGCCGGCAGAGAAAACCCACCTGATATGCGCTCCACACAATTGAATAGAGACGCCGTTGATTTTCTATGGGAATTGCAGAAATGACTTCTAAGCCTCAAAATAATGACTTTTTTTCCTAAGGTGGTAGGAATGAAACTCAGTGCGGGCTGGATGGGGTCCCCCCTGGGCACCGCAGACCTAAGCTTGTTTAACTCCTACCTCTTAAAGGGACCGAGAAAAAATGACCTTTTCTGCACTCCAATGTAAGTCAATGGGGCGATTTTTTGGCTATGTGCTAGAAATGAAATTCAGTGCGGATTGGATGACTAATGACTTTTTTTCCTAAGGTGGTAGGAATGAAACTCAGTGCGGGCTGGATGGGGTCCCCCCTGGGCACCGCAGACCTAAGCTTGTTTAACTCCTACCTCTTAAAGGGACCGAGAAAAAATGACCTTTTCTGCACTCCAATGTAAGTCAATGGGGCGATTTTTTGGCTATGTGCTAGAAATGAAATTCAGTGCGGATTGGATGACAGGCACCCTAGGCACCCAGGATCGGCTTTAGTTTCACGTGTATCTCTTAAGCCGGCAGAGAAAACCCACCTGATATGCGCTCCACACAATTGAATAGAGACGCCGTTGATTTTCTATGGGAATTGCAGAAATGACTTCTAAGCCTCAAAATAATGACTTTTTTTCCTAAGGTGGTAGGAATGAAACTCAGTGCGGGCTGGATGGGGTCCCCCCTGGGCACCGCAGACCTAAGCTTGTTTAACTCCTACCTCTTAAAGGGACCGAGAAAAAATGACCTTTTCTGCACTCCAATGTAAGTCAATGGGGCGATTTTTTGGCTATGTGCTAGAAATGAAATTCAGTGCGGATTGGATGACAGGCACCCTAGGCACCCAGGATCGGCTTTAGTTTCACGTGTATCTCTTAAGCCGGCAGAGAAAACCCACCTGATATGCGCTCCACACAATTGAATAGAGACGCCGTTGATTTTCTATGGGAATTGCAGAAATGACTTCTAAGCCTCAAAATAATGACTTTTTTTCCTAAGGTGGTAGGAATGAAACTCAGTGCGGGCTGGATGGGGTCCCCCCTGGGCACCGCAGACCTAAGCTTGTTTAACTCCTACCTCTTAAAGGGACCGAGAAAAAATGACCTTTTCTGCACTCCAATGTAAGTCAATGGGGCGATTTTTTGGCTATGTGCTAGAAATGAAATTCAGTGCGGATTGGATGACAGGCACCCTAGGCACCCAGGATCGGCTTTAGTTTCACGTGTATCTCTTAAGCCGGCAGAGAAAACCCACCTGATATGCGCTCCACACAATTGAATAGAGACGCCGTTGATTTTCTATGGGAATTGCAGAAATGACTTCTAAGCCTCAAAATAATGACTTTTTTTCCTAAGGTGGTAGGAATGAAACTCAGTGCGGGCTGGATGGGGTCCCCCCTGGGCACCGCAGACCTAAGCTTGTTTAACTCCTACCTCTTAAAGGGACCGAGAAAAAATGACCTTTTCTGCACTCCAATGTAAGTCAATGGGGCGATTTTTTGGCTATGTGCTAGAAATGAAATTCAGTGCGGATTGGATGACAGGCACCCTAGGCACCCAGGATCGGCTTTAGTTTCACGTGTATCTCTTAAGCCGGCAGAGAAAACCCACCTGATATGCGCTCCACACAATTGAATAGAGACGCCGTTGATTTTCTATGGGAATTGCAGAAATGACTTCTAAGCCTCAAAATAATGACTTTTTTTCCTAAGGTGGTAGGAATGAAACTCAGTGCGGGCTGGATGGGGTCCCCCCTGGGCACCGCAGACCTAAGCTTGTTTAACTCCTACCTCTTAAAGGGACCGAGAAAAAATGACCTTTTCTGCACTCCAATGTAAGTCAATGGGGCGATTTTTTGGCTATGTGCTAGAAATGAAATTCAGTGCGGATTGGATGACAGGCACCCTAGGCACCCAGGATCGGCTTTAGTTTCACGTGTATCTCTTAAGCCGGCAGAGAAAACCCACCTGATATGCGCTCCACACAATTGAATAGAGACGCCGTTGATTTTCTATGGGAATTGCAGAAATGACTTCTAAGCCTCAAAATAATGACTTTTTTTCCTAAGGTGGTAGGAATGAAACTCAGTGCGGGCTGGATGGGGTCCCCCCTGGGCACCGCAGACCTAAGCTTGTTTAACTCCTACCTCTTAAAGGGACCGAGAAAAAATGACCTTTTCTGCACTCCAATGTAAGTCAATGGGGCGATTTTTTGGCTATGTGCTAGAAATGAAATTCAGTGCGGATTGGATGACAGGCACCCTAGGCACCCAGGATCGGCTTTAGTTTCACGTGTATCTCTTAAGCCGGCAGAGAAAACCCACCTGATATGCGCTCCACACAATTGAATAGAGACGCCGTTGATTTTCTATGGGAATTGCAGAAATGACTTCTAAGCCTCAAAATAATGACTTTTTTTCCTAAGGTGGTAGGAATGAAACTCAGTGCGGGCTGGATGGGGTCCCCCCTGGGCACCGCAGACCTAAGCTTGTTTAACTCCTACCTCTTAAAGGGACCGAGAAAAAATGACCTTTTCTGCACTCCAATGTAAGTCAATGGGGCGATTTTTTGGCTATGTGCTAGAAATGAAATTCAGTGCGGATTGGATGACAGGCACCCTAGGCACCCAGGATCGGCTTTAGTTTCACGTGTATCTCTTAAGCCGGCAGAGAAAACCCACCTGATATGCGCTCCACACAATTGAATAGAGACGCCGTTGATTTTCTATGGGAATTGCAGAAATGACTTCTAAGCCTCAAAATAATGACTTTTTTTCCTAAGGTGGTAGGAATGAAACTCAGTGCGGGCTGGATGGGGTCCCCCCTGGGCACCGCAGACCTAAGCTTGTTTAACTCCTACCTCTTAAAGGGACCGAGAAAAAATGACCTTTTCTGCACTCCAATGTAAGTCAATGGGGCGATTTTTTGGCTATGTGCTAGAAATGAAATTCAGTGCGGATTGGATGACAGGCACCCTAGGCACCCAGGATCGGCTTTAGTTTCACGTGTATCTCTTAAGCCGGCAGAGAAAACCCACCTGATATGCGCTCCACACAATTGAATAGAGACGCCGTTGATTTTCTATGGGAATTGCAGAAATGACTTCTAAGCCTCAAAATAATGACTTTTTTTCCTAAGGTGGTAGGAATGAAACTCAGTGCGGGCTGGATGGGGTCCCCCCTGGGCACCGCAGACCTAAGCTTGTTTAACTCCTACCTCTTAAAGGGACCGAGAAAAAATGACCTTTTCTGCACTCCAATGTAAGTCAATGGGGCGATTTTTTGGCTATGTGCTAGAAATGAAATTCAGTGCGGATTGGATGACAGGCACCCTAGGCACCCAGGATCGGCTTTAGTTTCACGTGTATCTCTTAAGCCGGCAGAGAAAACCCACCTGATATGCGCTCCACACAATTGAATAGAGACGCCGTTGATTTTCTATGGGAATTGCAGAAATGACTTCTAAGCCTCAAAATAATGACTTTTTTTCCTAAGGTGGTAGGAATGAAACTCAGTGCGGGCTGGATGGGGTCCCCCCTGGGCACCGCAGACCTAAGCTTGTTTAACTCCTACCTCTTAAAGGGACCGAGAAAAAATGACCTTTTCTGCACTCCAATGTAAGTCAATGGGGCGATTTTTTGGCTATGTGCTAGAAATGAAATTCAGTGCGGATTGGATGACAGGCACCCTAGGCACCCAGGATCGGCTTTAGTTTCACGTGTATCTCTTAAGCCGGCAGAGAAAACCCACCTGATATGCGCTCCACACAATTGAATAGAGACGCCGTTGATTTTCTATGGGAATTGCAGAAATGACTTCTAAGCCTCAAAATAATGACTTTTTTTCCTAAGGTGGTAGGAATGAAACTCAGTGCGGGCTGGATGGGGTCCCCCCTGGGCACCGCAGACCTAAGCTTGTTTAACTCCTACCTCTTAAAGGGACCGAGAAAAAATGACCTTTTCTGCACTCCAATGTAAGTCAATGGGGCGATTTTTTGGCTATGTGCTAGAAATGAAATTCAGTGCGGATTGGATGACAGGCACCCTAGGCACCCAGGATCGGCTTTAGTTTCACGTGTATCTCTTAAGCCGGCAGAGAAAACCCACCTGATATGCGCTCCACACAATTGAATAGAGACGCCGTTGATTTTCTATGGGAATTGCAGAAATGACTTCTAAGCCTCAAAATAATGACTTTTTTTCCTAAGGTGGTAGGAATGAAACTCAGTGCGGGCTGGATGGGGTCCCCCCTGGGCACCGCAGACCTAAGCTTGTTTAACTCCTACCTCTTAAAGGGACCGAGAAAAAATGACCTTTTCTGCACTCCAATGTAAGTCAATGGGGCGATTTTTTGGCTATGTGCTAGAAATGAAATTCAGTGCGGATTGGATGACAGGCACCCTAGGCACCCAGGATCGGCTTTAGTTTCACGTGTATCTCTTAAGCCGGCAGAGAAAACCCACCTGATATGCGCTCCACACAATTGAATAGAGACGCCGTTGATTTTCTATGGGAATTGCAGAAATGACTTCTAAGCCTCAAAATAATGACTTTTTTTCCTAAGGTGGTAGGAATGAAACTCAGTGCGGGCTGGATGGGGTCCCCCCTGGGCACCGCAGACCTAAGCTTGTTTAACTCCTACCTCTTAAAGGGACCGAGAAAAAATGACCTTTTCTGCACTCCAATGTAAGTCAATGGGGCGATTTTTTGGCTATGTGCTAGAAATGAAATTCAGTGCGGATTGGATGACAGGCACCCTAGGCACCCAGGATCGGCTTTAGTTTCACGTGTATCTCTTAAGCCGGCAGAGAAAACCCACCTGATATGCGCTCCACACAATTGAATAGAGACGCCGTTGATTTTCTATGGGAATTGCAGAAATGACTTCTAAGCCTCAAAATAATGACTTTTTTTCCTAAGGTGGTAGGAATGAAACTCAGTGCGGGCTGGATGGGGTCCCCCCTGGGCACCGCAGACCTAAGCTTGTTTAACTCCTACCTCTTAAAGGGACCGAGAAAAAATGACCTTTTCTGCACTCCAATGTAAGTCAATGGGGCGATTTTTTGGCTATGTGCTAGAAATGAAATTCAGTGCGGATTGGATGACAGGCACCCTAGGCACCCAGGATCGGCTTTAGTTTCACGTGTATCTCTTAAGCCGGCAGAGAAAACCCACCTGATATGCGCTCCACACAATTGAATAGAGACGCCGTTGATTTTCTATGGGAATTGCAGAAATGACTTCTAAGCCTCAAAATAATGACTTTTTTTCCTAAGGTGGTAGGAATGAAACTCAGTGCGGGCTGGATGGGGTCCCCCCTGGGCACCGCAGACCTAAGCTTGTTTAACTCCTACCTCTTAAAGGGACCGAGAAAAAATGACCTTTTCTGCACTCCAATGTAAGTCAATGGGGCGATTTTTTGGCTATGTGCTAGAAATGAAATTCAGTGCGGATTGGATGACAGGCACCCTAGGCACCCAGGATCGGCTTTAGTTTCACGTGTATCTCTTAAGCCGGCAGAGAAAACCCACCTGATATGCGCTCCACACAATTGAATAGAGACGCCGTTGATTTTCTATGGGAATTGCAGAAATGACTTCTAAGCCTCAAAATAATGACTTTTTTTCCTAAGGTGGTAGGAATGAAACTCAGTGCGGGCTGGATGGGGTCCCCCCTGGGCACCGCAGACCTAAGCTTGTTTAACTCCTACCTCTTAAAGGGACCGAGAAAAAATGACCTTTTCTGCACTCCAATGTAAGTCAATGGGGCGATTTTTTGGCTATGTGCTAGAAATGAAATTCAGTGCGGATTGGATGACAGGCACCCTAGGCACCCAGGATCGGCTTTAGTTTCACGTGTATCTCTTAAGCCGGCAGAGAAAACCCACCTGATATGCGCTCCACACAATTGAATAGAGACGCCGTTGATTTTCTATGGGAATTGCAGAAATGACTTCTAAGCCTCAAAATAATGACTTTTTTTCCTAAGGTGGTAGGAATGAAACTCAGTGCGGGCTGGATGGGGTCCCCCCTGGGCACCGCAGACCTAAGCTTGTTTAACTCCTACCTCTTAAAGGGACCGAGAAAAAATGACCTTTTCTGCACTCCAATGTAAGTCAATGGGGCGATTTTTTGGCTATGTGCTAGAAATGAAATTCAGTGCGGATTGGATGACAGGCACCCTAGGCACCCAGGATCGGCTTTAGTTTCACGTGTATCTCTTAAGCCGGCAGAGAAAACCCACCTGATATGCGCTCCACACAATTGAATAGAGACGCCGTTGATTTTCTATGGGAATTGCAGAAATGACTTCTAAGCCTCAAAATAATGACTTTTTTTCCTAAGGTGGTAGGAATGAAACTCAGTGCGGGCTGGATGGGGTCCCCCCTGGGCACCGCAGACCTAAGCTTGTTTAACTCCTACCTCTTAAAGGGACCGAGAAAAAATGACCTTTTCTGCACTCCAATGTAAGTCAATGGGGCGATTTTTTGGCTATGTGCTAGAAATGAAATTCAGTGCGGATTGGATGACAGGCACCCTAGGCACCCAGGATCGGCTTTAGTTTCACGTGTATCTCTTAAGCCGGCAGAGAAAACCCACCTGATATGCGCTCCACACAATTGAATAGAGACGCCGTTGATTTTCTATGGGAATTGCAGAAATGACTTCTAAGCCTCAAAATAATGACTTTTTTTCCTAAGGTGGTAGGAATGAAACTCAGTGCGGGCTGGATGGGGTCCCCCCTGGGCACCGCAGACCTAAGCTTGTTTAACTCCTACCTCTTAAAGGGACCGAGAAAAAATGACCTTTTCTGCACTCCAATGTAAGTCAATGGGGCGATTTTTTGGCTATGTGCTAGAAATGAAATTCAGTGCGGATTGGATGACAGGCACCCTAGGCACCCAGGATCGGCTTTAGTTTCACGTGTATCTCTTAAGCCGGCAGAGAAAACCCACCTGATATGCGCTCCACACAATTGAATAGAGACGCCGTTGATTTTCTATGGGAATTGCAGAAATGACTTCTAAGCCTCAAAATAATGACTTTTTTTCCTAAGGTGGTAGGAATGAAACTCAGTGCGGGCTGGATGGGGTCCCCCCTGGGCACCGCAGACCTAAGCTTGTTTAACTCCTACCTCTTAAAGGGACCGAGAAAAAATGACCTTTTCTGCACTCCAATGTAAGTCAATGGGGCGATTTTTTGGCTATGTGCTAGAAATGAAATTCAGTGCGGATTGGATGACAGGCACCCTAGGCACCCAGGATCGGCTTTAGTTTCACGTGTATCTCTTAAGCCGGCAGAGAAAACCCACCTGATATGCGCTCCACACAATTGAATAGAGACGCCGTTGATTTTCTATGGGAATTGCAGAAATGACTTCTAAGCCTCAAAATAATGACTTTTTTTCCTAAGGTGGTAGGAATGAAACTCAGTGCGGGCTGGATGGGGTCCCCCCTGGGCACCGCAGACCTAAGCTTGTTTAACTCCTACCTCTTAAAGGGACCGAGAAAAAATGACCTTTTCTGCACTCCAATGTAAGTCAATGGGGCGATTTTTTGGCTATGTGCTAGAAATGAAATTCAGTGCGGATTGGATGACAGGCACCCTAGGCACCCAGGATCGGCTTTAGTTTCACGTGTATCTCTTAAGCCGGCAGAGAAAACCCACCTGATATGCGCTCCACACAATTGAATAGAGACGCCGTTGATTTTCTATGGGAATTGCAGAAATGACTTCTAAGCCTCAAAATAATGACTTTTTTTCCTAAGGTGGTAGGAATGAAACTCAGTGCGGGCTGGATGGGGTCCCCCCTGGGCACCGCAGACCTAAGCTTGTTTAACTCCTACCTCTTAAAGGGACCGAGAAAAAATGACCTTTTCTGCACTCCAATGTAAGTCAATGGGGCGATTTTTTGGCTATGTGCTAGAAATGAAATTCAGTGCGGATTGGATGACAGGCACCCTAGGCACCCAGGATCGGCTTTAGTTTCACGTGTATCTCTTAAGCCGGCAGAGAAAACCCACCTGATATGCGCTCCACACAATTGAATAGAGACGCCGTTGATTTTCTATGGGAATTGCAGAAATGACTTCTAAGCCTCAAAATAATGACTTTTTTTCCTAAGGTGGTAGGAATGAAACTCAGTGCGGGCTGGATGGGGTCCCCCCTGGGCACCGCAGACCTAAGCTTGTTTAACTCCTACCTCTTAAAGGGACCGAGAAAAAATGACCTTTTCTGCACTCCAATGTAAGTCAATGGGGCGATTTTTTGGCTATGTGCTAGAAATGAAATTCAGTGCGGATTGGATGACAGGCACCCTAGGCACCCAGGATCGGCTTTAGTTTCACGTGTATCTCTTAAGCCGGCAGAGAAAACCCACCTGATATGCGCTCCACACAATTGAATAGAGACGCCGTTGATTTTCTATGGGAATTGCAGAAATGACTTCTAAGCCTCAAAATAATGACTTTTTTTCCTAAGGTGGTAGGAATGAAACTCAGTGCGGGCTGGATGGGGTCCCCCCTGGGCACCGCAGACCTAAGCTTGTTTAACTCCTACCTCTTAAAGGGACCGAGAAAAAATGACCTTTTCTGCACTCCAATGTAAGTCAATGGGGCGATTTTTTGGCTATGTGCTAGAAATGAAATTCAGTGCGGATTGGATGACAGGCACCCTAGGCACCCAGGATCGGCTTTAGTTTCACGTGTATCTCTTAAGCCGGCAGAGAAAACCCACCTGATATGCGCTCCACACAATTGAATAGAGACGCCGTTGATTTTCTATGGGAATTGCAGAAATGACTTCTAAGCCTCAAAATAATGACTTTTTTTCCTAAGGTGGTAGGAATGAAACTCAGTGCGGGCTGGATGGGGTCCCCCCTGGGCACCGCAGACCTAAGCTTGTTTAACTCCTACCTCTTAAAGGGACCGAGAAAAAATGACCTTTTCTGCACTCCAATGTAAGTCAATGGGGCGATTTTTTGGCTATGTGCTAGAAATGAAATTCAGTGCGGATTGGATGACAGGCACCCTAGGCACCCAGGATCGGCTTTAGTTTCACGTGTATCTCTTAAGCCGGCAGAGAAAACCCACCTGATATGCGCTCCACACAATTGAATAGAGACGCCGTTGATTTTCTATGGGAATTGCAGAAATGACTTCTAAGCCTCAAAATAATGACTTTTTTTCCTAAGGTGGTAGGAATGAAACTCAGTGCGGGCTGGATGGGGTCCCCCCTGGGCACCGCAGACCTAAGCTTGTTTAACTCCTACCTCTTAAAGGGACCGAGAAAAAATGACCTTTTCTGCACTCCAATGTAAGTCAATGGGGCGATTTTTTGGCTATGTGCTAGAAATGAAATTCAGTGCGGATTGGATGACAGGCACCCTAGGCACCCAGGATCGGCTTTAGTTTCACGTGTATCTCTTAAGCCGGCAGAGAAAACCCACCTGATATGCGCTCCACACAATTGAATAGAGACGCCGTTGATTTTCTATGGGAATTGCAGAAATGACTTCTAAGCCTCAAAATAATGACTTTTTTTCCTAAGGTGGTAGGAATGAAACTCAGTGCGGGCTGGATGGGGTCCCCCCTGGGCACCGCAGACCTAAGCTTGTTTAACTCCTACCTCTTAAAGGGACCGAGAAAAAATGACCTTTTCTGCACTCCAATGTAAGTCAATGGGGCGATTTTTTGGCTATGTGCTAGAAATGAAATTCAGTGCGGATTGGATGACAGGCACCCTAGGCACCCAGGATCGGCTTTAGTTTCACGTGTATCTCTTAAGCCGGCAGAGAAAACCCACCTGATATGCGCTCCACACAATTGAATAGAGACGCCGTTGATTTTCTATGGGAATTGCAGAAATGACTTCTAAGCCTCAAAATAATGACTTTTTTTCCTAAGGTGGTAGGAATGAAACTCAGTGCGGGCTGGATGGGGTCCCCCCTGGGCACCGCAGACCTAAGCTTGTTTAACTCCTACCTCTTAAAGGGACCGAGAAAAAATGACCTTTTCTGCACTCCAATGTAAGTCAATGGGGCGATTTTTTGGCTATGTGCTAGAAATGAAATTCAGTGCGGATTGGATGACAGGCACCCTAGGCACCCAGGATCGGCTTTAGTTTCACGTGTATCTCTTAAGCCGGCAGAGAAAACCCACCTGATATGCGCTCCACACAATTGAATAGAGACGCCGTTGATTTTCTATGGGAATTGCAGAAATGACTTCTAAGCCTCAAAATAATGACTTTTTTTCCTAAGGTGGTAGGAATGAAACTCAGTGCGGGCTGGATGGGGTCCCCCCTGGGCACCGCAGACCTAAGCTTGTTTAACTCCTACCTCTTAAAGGGACCGAGAAAAAATGACCTTTTCTGCACTCCAATGTAAGTCAATGGGGCGATTTTTTGGCTATGTGCTAGAAATGAAATTCAGTGCGGATTGGATGACAGGCACCCTAGGCACCCAGGATCGGCTTTAGTTTCACGTGTATCTCTTAAGCCGGCAGAGAAAACCCACCTGATATGCGCTCCACACAATTGAATAGAGACGCCGTTGATTTTCTATGGGAATTGCAGAAATGACTTCTAAGCCTCAAAATAATGACTTTTTTTCCTAAGGTGGTAGGAATGAAACTCAGTGCGGGCTGGATGGGGTCCCCCCTGGGCACCGCAGACCTAAGCTTGTTTAACTCCTACCTCTTAAAGGGACCGAGAAAAAATGACCTTTTCTGCACTCCAATGTAAGTCAATGGGGCGATTTTTTGGCTATGTGCTAGAAATGAAATTCAGTGCGGATTGGATGACAGGCACCCTAGGCACCCAGGATCGGCTTTAGTTTCACGTGTATCTCTTAAGCCGGCAGAGAAAACCCACCTGATATGCGCTCCACACAATTGAATAGAGACGCCGTTGATTTTCTATGGGAATTGCAGAAATGACTTCTAAGCCTCAAAATAATGACTTTTTTTCCTAAGGTGGTAGGAATGAAACTCAGTGCGGGCTGGATGGGGTCCCCCCTGGGCACCGCAGACCTAAGCTTGTTTAACTCCTACCTCTTAAAGGGACCGAGAAAAAATGACCTTTTCTGCACTCCAATGTAAGTCAATGGGGCGATTTTTTGGCTATGTGCTAGAAATGAAATTCAGTGCGGATTGGATGACAGGCACCCTAGGCACCCAGGATCGGCTTTAGTTTCACGTGTATCTCTTAAGCCGGCAGAGAAAACCCACCTGATATGCGCTCCACACAATTGAATAGAGACGCCGTTGATTTTCTATGGGAATTGCAGAAATGACTTCTAAGCCTCAAAATAATGACTTTTTTTCCTAAGGTGGTAGGAATGAAACTCAGTGCGGGCTGGATGGGGTCCCCCCTGGGCACCGCAGACCTAAGCTTGTTTAACTCCTACCTCTTAAAGGGACCGAGAAAAAATGACCTTTTCTGCACTCCAATGTAAGTCAATGGGGCGATTTTTTGGCTATGTGCTAGAAATGAAATTCAGTGCGGATTGGATGACAGGCACCCTAGGCACCCAGGATCGGCTTTAGTTTCACGTGTATCTCTTAAGCCGGCAGAGAAAACCCACCTGATATGCGCTCCACACAATTGAATAGAGACGCCGTTGATTTTCTATGGGAATTGCAGAAATGACTTCTAAGCCTCAAAATAATGACTTTTTTTCCTAAGGTGGTAGGAATGAAACTCAGTGCGGGCTGGATGGGGTCCCCCCTGGGCACCGCAGACCTAAGCTTGTTTAACTCCTACCTCTTAAAGGGACCGAGAAAAAATGACCTTTTCTGCACTCCAATGTAAGTCAATGGGGCGATTTTTTGGCTATGTGCTAGAAATGAAATTCAGTGCGGATTGGATGACAGGCACCCTAGGCACCCAGGATCGGCTTTAGTTTCACGTGTATCTCTTAAGCCGGCAGAGAAAACCCACCTGATATGCGCTCCACACAATTGAATAGAGACGCCGTTGATTTTCTATGGGAATTGCAGAAATGACTTCTAAGCCTCAAAATAATGACTTTTTTTCCTAAGGTGGTAGGAATGAAACTCAGTGCGGGCTGGATGGGGTCCCCCCTGGGCACCGCAGACCTAAGCTTGTTTAACTCCTACCTCTTAAAGGGACCGAGAAAAAATGACCTTTTCTGCACTCCAATGTAAGTCAATGGGGCGATTTTTTGGCTATGTGCTAGAAATGAAATTCAGTGCGGATTGGATGACAGGCACCCTAGGCACCCAGGATCGGCTTTAGTTTCACGTGTATCTCTTAAGCCGGCAGAGAAAACCCACCTGATATGCGCTCCACACAATTGAATAGAGACGCCGTTGATTTTCTATGGGAATTGCAGAAATGACTTCTAAGCCTCAAAATAATGACTTTTTTTCCTAAGGTGGTAGGAATGAAACTCAGTGCGGGCTGGATGGGGTCCCCCCTGGGCACCGCAGACCTAAGCTTGTTTAACTCCTACCTCTTAAAGGGACCGAGAAAAAATGACCTTTTCTGCACTCCAATGTAAGTCAATGGGGCGATTTTTTGGCTATGTGCTAGAAATGAAATTCAGTGCGGATTGGATGACAGGCACCCTAGGCACCCAGGATCGGCTTTAGTTTCACGTGTATCTCTTAAGCCGGCAGAGAAAACCCACCTGATATGCGCTCCACACAATTGAATAGAGACGCCGTTGATTTTCTATGGGAATTGCAGAAATGACTTCTAAGCCTCAAAATAATGACTTTTTTTCCTAAGGTGGTAGGAATGAAACTCAGTGCGGGCTGGATGGGGTCCCCCCTGGGCACCGCAGACCTAAGCTTGTTTAACTCCTACCTCTTAAAGGGACCGAGAAAAAATGACCTTTTCTGCACTCCAATGTAAGTCAATGGGGCGATTTTTTGGCTATGTGCTAGAAATGAAATTCAGTGCGGATTGGATGACAGGCACCCTAGGCACCCAGGATCGGCTTTAGTTTCACGTGTATCTCTTAAGCCGGCAGAGAAAACCCACCTGATATGCGCTCCACACAATTGAATAGAGACGCCGTTGATTTTCTATGGGAATTGCAGAAATGACTTCTAAGCCTCAAAATAATGACTTTTTTTCCTAAGGTGGTAGGAATGAAACTCAGTGCGGGCTGGATGGGGTCCCCCCTGGGCACCGCAGACCTAAGCTTGTTTAACTCCTACCTCTTAAAGGGACCGAGAAAAAATGACCTTTTCTGCACTCCAATGTAAGTCAATGGGGCGATTTTTTGGCTATGTGCTAGAAATGAAATTCAGTGCGGATTGGATGACAGGCACCCTAGGCACCCAGGATCGGCTTTAGTTTCACGTGTATCTCTTAAGCCGGCAGAGAAAACCCACCTGATATGCGCTCCACACAATTGAATAGAGACGCCGTTGATTTTCTATGGGAATTGCAGAAATGACTTCTAAGCCTCAAAATAATGACTTTTTTTCCTAAGGTGGTAGGAATGAAACTCAGTGCGGGCTGGATGGGGTCCCCCCTGGGCACCGCAGACCTAAGCTTGTTTAACTCCTACCTCTTAAAGGGACCGAGAAAAAATGACCTTTTCTGCACTCCAATGTAAGTCAATGGGGCGATTTTTTGGCTATGTGCTAGAAATGAAATTCAGTGCGGATTGGATGACAGGCACCCTAGGCACCCAGGATCGGCTTTAGTTTCACGTGTATCTCTTAAGCCGGCAGAGAAAACCCACCTGATATGCGCTCCACACAATTGAATAGAGACGCCGTTGATTTTCTATGGGAATTGCAGAAATGACTTCTAAGCCTCAAAATAATGACTTTTTTTCCTAAGGTGGTAGGAATGAAACTCAGTGCGGGCTGGATGGGGTCCCCCCTGGGCACCGCAGACCTAAGCTTGTTTAACTCCTACCTCTTAAAGGGACCGAGAAAAAATGACCTTTTCTGCACTCCAATGTAAGTCAATGGGGCGATTTTTTGGCTATGTGCTAGAAATGAAATTCAGTGCGGATTGGATGACAGGCACCCTAGGCACCCAGGATCGGCTTTAGTTTCACGTGTATCTCTTAAGCCGGCAGAGAAAACCCACCTGATATGCGCTCCACACAATTGAATAGAGACGCCGTTGATTTTCTATGGGAATTGCAGAAATGACTTCTAAGCCTCAAAATAATGACTTTTTTTCCTAAGGTGGTAGGAATGAAACTCAGTGCGGGCTGGATGGGGTCCCCCCTGGGCACCGCAGACCTAAGCTTGTTTAACTCCTACCTCTTAAAGGGACCGAGAAAAAATGACCTTTTCTGCACTCCAATGTAAGTCAATGGGGCGATTTTTTGGCTATGTGCTAGAAATGAAATTCAGTGCGGATTGGATGACAGGCACCCTAGGCACCCAGGATCGGCTTTAGTTTCACGTGTATCTCTTAAGCCGGCAGAGAAAACCCACCTGATATGCGCTCCACACAATTGAATAGAGACGCCGTTGATTTTCTATGGGAATTGCAGAAATGACTTCTAAGCCTCAAAATAATGACTTTTTTTCCTAAGGTGGTAGGAATGAAACTCAGTGCGGGCTGGATGGGGTCCCCCCTGGGCACCGCAGACCTAAGCTTGTTTAACTCCTACCTCTTAAAGGGACCGAGAAAAAATGACCTTTTCTGCACTCCAATGTAAGTCAATGGGGCGATTTTTTGGCTATGTGCTAGAAATGACTTCTAAGCCTCAAAATAATGACTTTTTTTCCTAAGGTGGTAGGAATGAAACTCAGTGCGGGCTGGATGGGGTCCCCCCTGGGCACCGCAGACCTAAGCTTGTTTAACTCCTACCTCTTAAAGGGACCGAGAAAAAATGTCCTTTTCTGCACTCCAATGTAAGTCAATGGGGCGATTTTTTGGCTATGTGCTAGAAATGAAATGCAGTGCGGATTGGATGACAGGCACCCTAGGCACCCAGGATCGGCTTTAGTTTCACGTGTATCTCTTAAGCCGGCAGAGAAAACCCACCTGATATGCGCTCCACACAATTGAATAGAGACGCCGTTGATTTTCTATGGGAATTGCAGAAATGACTTCTAAGCCTCAAAATAATGACTTTTTTTCCTAAGGTGGTAGGAATGAAACTCAGTGCGGGCTGGATGGGGTCCCCCCTGGGCACCGCAGACCTAAGCTTGTTTAACTCCTACCTCTTAAAGGGACCGAGAAAAAATGACCTTTTCTGCACTCCAATGTAAGTCAATGGGGCGATTTTTTGGCTATGTGCTAGAAATGAAATTCAGTGCGGATTGGATGACAGGCACCCTAGGCACCCAGGATCGGCTTTAGTTTCACGTGTATCTCTTAAGCCGGCAGAGAAAACCCACCTGATATGCGCTCCACACAATTGAATAGAGACGCCGTTGATTTTCTATGGGAATTGCAGAAATGACTTCTAAGCCTCAAAATAATGACTTTTTTTCCTAAGGTGGTAGGAATGAAACTCAGTGCGGGCTGGATGGGGTCCCCCCTGGGCACCGCAGACCTAAGCTTGTTTAACTCCTACCTCTTAAAGGGACCGAGAAAAAATGACCTTTTCTGCACTCCAATGTAAGTCAATGGGGCGATTTTTTGGCTATGTGCTAGAAATGAAATTCAGTGCGGATTGGATGACAGGCACCCTAGGCACCCAGGATCGGCTTTAGTTTCACGTGTATCTCTTAAGCCGGCAGAGAAAACCCACCTGATATGCGCTCCACACAATTGAATAGAGACGCCGTTGATTTTCTATGGGAATTGCAGAAATGACTTCTAAGCCTCAAAATAATGACTTTTTTTCCTAAGGTGGTAGGAATGAAACTCAGTGCGGGCTGGATGGGGTCCCCCCTGGGCACCGCAGACCTAAGCTTGTTTAACTCCTACCTCTTAAAGGGACCGAGAAAAAATGACCTTTTCTGCACTCCAATGTAAGTCAATGGGGCGATTTTTTGGCTATGTGCTAGAAATGAAATTCAGTGCGGATTGGATGACAGGCACCCTAGGCACCCAGGATCGGCTTTAGTTTCACGTGTATCTCTTAAGCCGGCAGAGAAAACCCACCTGATATGCGCTCCACACAATTGAATAGAGACGCCGTTGATTTTCTATGGGAATTGCAGAAATGACTTCTAAGCCTCAAAATAATGACTTTTTTTCCTAAGGTGGTAGGAATGAAACTCAGTGCGGGCTGGATGGGGTCCCCCCTGGGCACCGCAGACCTAAGCTTGTTTAACTCCTACCTCTTAAAGGGACCGAGAAAAAATGACCTTTTCTGCACTCCAATGTAAGTCAATGGGGCGATTTTTTGGCTATGTGCTAGAAATGAAATTCAGTGCGGATTGGATGACAGGCACCCTAGGCACCCAGGATCGGCTTTAGTTTCACGTGTATCTCTTAAGCCGGCAGAGAAAACCCACCTGATATGCGCTCCACACAATTGAATAGAGACGCCGTTGATTTTCTATGGGAATTGCAGAAATGACTTCTAAGCCTCAAAATAATGACTTTTTTTCCTAAGGTGGTAGGAATGAAACTCAGTGCGGGCTGGATGGGGTCCCCCCTGGGCACCGCAGACCTAAGCTTGTTTAACTCCTACCTCTTAAAGGGACCGAGAAAAAATGACCTTTTCTGCACTCCAATGTAAGTCAATGGGGCGATTTTTTGGCTATGTGCTAGAAATGAAATTCAGTGCGGATTGGATGACAGGCACCCTAGGCACCCAGGATCGGCTTTAGTTTCACGTGTATCTCTTAAGCCGGCAGAGAAAACCCACCTGATATGCGCTCCACACAATTGAATAGAGACGCCGTTGATTTTCTATGGGAATTGCAGAAATGACTTCTAAGCCTCAAAATAATGACTTTTTTTCCTAAGGTGGTAGGAATGAAACTCAGTGCGGGCTGGATGGGGTCCCCCCTGGGCACCGCAGACCTAAGCTTGTTTAACTCCTACCTCTTAAAGGGACCGAGAAAAAATGACCTTTTCTGCACTCCAATGTAAGTCAATGGGGCGATTTTTTGGCTATGTGCTAGAAATGAAATTCAGTGCGGATTGGATGACAGGCACCCTAGGCACCCAGGATCGGCTTTAGTTTCACGTGTATCTCTTAAGCCGGCAGAGAAAACCCACCTGATATGCGCTCCACACAATTGAATAGAGACGCCGTTGATTTTCTATGGGAATTGCAGAAATGACTTCTAAGCCTCAAAATAATGACTTTTTTTCCTAAGGTGGTAGGAATGAAACTCAGTGCGGGCTGGATGGGGTCCCCCCTGGGCACCGCAGACCTAAGCTTGTTTAACTCCTACCTCTTAAAGGGACCGAGAAAAAATGACCTTTTCTGCACTCCAATGTAAGTCAATGGGGCGATTTTTTGGCTATGTGCTAGAAATGAAATTCAGTGCGGATTGGATGACAGGCACCCTAGGCACCCAGGATCGGCTTTAGTTTCACGTGTATCTCTTAAGCCGGCAGAGAAAACCCACCTGATATGCGCTCCACACAATTGAATAGAGACGCCGTTGATTTTCTATGGGAATTGCAGAAATGACTTCTAAGCCTCAAAATAATGACTTTTTTTCCTAAGGTGGTAGGAATGAAACTCAGTGCGGGCTGGATGGGGTCCCCCCTGGGCACCGCAGACCTAAGCTTGTTTAACTCCTACCTCTTAAAGGGACCGAGAAAAAATGACCTTTTCTGCACTCCAATGTAAGTCAATGGGGCGATTTTTTGGCTATGTGCTAGAAATGAAATTCAGTGCGGATTGGATGACAGGCACCCTAGGCACCCAGGATCGGCTTTAGTTTCACGTGTATCTCTTAAGCCGGCAGAGAAAACCCACCTGATATGCGCTCCACACAATTGAATAGAGACGCCGTTGATTTTCTATGGGAATTGCAGAAATGACTTCTAAGCCTCAAAATAATGACTTTTTTTCCTAAGGTGGTAGGAATGAAACTCAGTGCGGGCTGGATGGGGTCCCCCCTGGGCACCGCAGACCTAAGCTTGTTTAACTCCTACCTCTTAAAGGGACCGAGAAAAAATGACCTTTTCTGCACTCCAATGTAAGTCAATGGGGCGATTTTTTGGCTATGTGCTAGAAATGAAATTCAGTGCGGATTGGATGACAGGCACCCTAGGCACCCAGGATCGGCTTTAGTTTCACGTGTATCTCTTAAGCCGGCAGAGAAAACCCACCTGATATGCGCTCCACACAATTGAATAGAGACGCCGTTGATTTTCTATGGGAATTGCAGAAATGACTTCTAAGCCTCAAAATAATGACTTTTTTTCCTAAGGTGGTAGGAATGAAACTCAGTGCGGGCTGGATGGGGTCCCCCCTGGGCACCGCAGACCTAAGCTTGTTTAACTCCTACCTCTTAAAGGGACCGAGAAAAAATGACCTTTTCTGCACTCCAATGTAAGTCAATGGGGCGATTTTTTGGCTATGTGCTAGAAATGAAATTCAGTGCGGATTGGATGACAGGCACCCTAGGCACCCAGGATCGGCTTTAGTTTCACGTGTATCTCTTAAGCCGGCAGAGAAAACCCACCTGATATGCGCTCCACACAATTGAATAGAGACGCCGTTGATTTTCTATGGGAATTGCAGAAATGACTTCTAAGCCTCAAAATAATGACTTTTTTTCCTAAGGTGGTAGGAATGAAACTCAGTGCGGGCTGGATGGGGTCCCCCCTGGGCACCGCAGACCTAAGCTTGTTTAACTCCTACCTCTTAAAGGGACCGAGAAAAAATGACCTTTTCTGCACTCCAATGTAAGTCAATGGGGCGATTTTTTGGCTATGTGCTAGAAATGAAATTCAGTGCGGATTGGATGACAGGCACCCTAGGCACCCAGGATCGGCTTTAGTTTCACGTGTATCTCTTAAGCCGGCAGAGAAAACCCACCTGATATGCGCTCCACACAATTGAATAGAGACGCCGTTGATTTTCTATGGGAATTGCAGAAATGACTTCTAAGCCTCAAAATAATGACTTTTTTTCCTAAGGTGGTAGGAATGAAACTCAGTGCGGGCTGGATGGGGTCCCCCCTGGGCACCGCAGACCTAAGCTTGTTTAACTCCTACCTCTTAAAGGGACCGAGAAAAAATGACCTTTTCTGCACTCCAATGTAAGTCAATGGGGCGATTTTTTGGCTATGTGCTAGAAATGAAATTCAGTGCGGATTGGATGACAGGCACCCTAGGCACCCAGGATCGGCTTTAGTTTCACGTGTATCTCTTAAGCCGGCAGAGAAAACCCACCTGATATGCGCTCCACACAATTGAATAGAGACGCCGTTGATTTTCTATGGGAATTGCAGAAATGACTTCTAAGCCTCAAAATAATGACTTTTTTTCCTAAGGTGGTAGGAATGAAACTCAGTGCGGGCTGGATGGGGTCCCCCCTGGGCACCGCAGACCTAAGCTTGTTTAACTCCTACCTCTTAAAGGGACCGAGAAAAAATGACCTTTTCTGCACTCCAATGTAAGTCAATGGGGCGATTTTTTGGCTATGTGCTAGAAATGAAATTCAGTGCGGATTGGATGACAGGCACCCTAGGCACCCAGGATCGGCTTTAGTTTCACGTGTATCTCTTAAGCCGGCAGAGAAAACCCACCTGATATGCGCTCCACACAATTGAATAGAGACGCCGTTGATTTTCTATGGGAATTGCAGAAATGACTTCTAAGCCTCAAAATAATGACTTTTTTTCCTAAGGTGGTAGGAATGAAACTCAGTGCGGGCTGGATGGGGTCCCCCCTGGGCACCGCAGACCTAAGCTTGTTTAACTCCTACCTCTTAAAGGGACCGAGAAAAAATGACCTTTTCTGCACTCCAATGTAAGTCAATGGGGCGATTTTTTGGCTATGTGCTAGAAATGAAATTCAGTGCGGATTGGATGACAGGCACCCTAGGCACCCAGGATCGGCTTTAGTTTCACGTGTATCTCTTAAGCCGGCAGAGAAAACCCACCTGATATGCGCTCCACACAATTGAATAGAGACGCCGTTGATTTTCTATGGGAATTGCAGAAATGACTTCTAAGCCTCAAAATAATGACTTTTTTTCCTAAGGTGGTAGGAATGAAACTCAGTGCGGGCTGGATGGGGTCCCCCCTGGGCACCGCAGACCTAAGCTTGTTTAACTCCTACCTCTTAAAGGGACCGAGAAAAAATGACCTTTTCTGCACTCCAATGTAAGTCAATGGGGCGATTTTTTGGCTATGTGCTAGAAATGAAATTCAGTGCGGATTGGATGACAGGCACCCTAGGCACCCAGGATCGGCTTTAGTTTCACGTGTATCTCTTAAGCCGGCAGAGAAAACCCACCTGATATGCGCTCCACACAATTGAATAGAGACGCCGTTGATTTTCTATGGGAATTGCAGAAATGACTTCTAAGCCTCAAAATAATGACTTTTTTTCCTAAGGTGGTAGGAATGAAACTCAGTGCGGGCTGGATGGGGTCCCCCCTGGGCACCGCAGACCTAAGCTTGTTTAACTCCTACCTCTTAAAGGGACCGAGAAAAAATGACCTTTTCTGCACTCCAATGTAAGTCAATGGGGCGATTTTTTGGCTATGTGCTAGAAATGAAATTCAGTGCGGATTGGATGACAGGCACCCTAGGCACCCAGGATCGGCTTTAGTTTCACGTGTATCTCTTAAGCCGGCAGAGAAAACCCACCTGATATGCGCTCCACACAATTGAATAGAGACGCCGTTGATTTTCTATGGGAATTGCAGAAATGACTTCTAAGCCTCAAAATAATGACTTTTTTTCCTAAGGTGGTAGGAATGAAACTCAGTGCGGGCTGGATGGGGTCCCCCCTGGGCACCGCAGACCTAAGCTTGTTTAACTCCTACCTCTTAAAGGGACCGAGAAAAAATGACCTTTTCTGCACTCCAATGTAAGTCAATGGGGCGATTTTTTGGCTATGTGCTAGAAATGAAATGCAGTGCGGATTGGATGACAGGCACCCTAGGCACCCAGGATCGGCTTTAGTTTCACGTGTATCTCTTAAGCCGGCAGAGAAAACCCACCTGATATGCGCTCCACACAATTGAATAGAGACGCCGTTGATTTTCTATGGGAATTGCAGAAATGACTTCTAAGCCTCAAAATAATGACTTTTTTTCCTAAGGTGGTAGGAATGAAACTCAGTGCGGGCTCCCCCCTGGGCACCGCAGACCTAAGCTTGTTTAACTCCTACCTCTTAAAGGGACCGAGAAAAAATGACCTTTTCTGCACTCCAATGTAAGTCAATGGGGCGATTTTTTGGCTATGTGCTAGAAATGAAATTCAGTGCGGATTGGATGACAGGCACCCTAGGCACCCAGGATCGGCTTTAGTTTCACGTGTATCTCTTAAGCCGGCAGAGAAAACCCACCTGATATGCGCTCCACACAATTGAATAGAGACGCCGTTGATTTTCTATGGGAATTGCAGAAATGACTTCTAAGCCTCAAAATAATGACTTTTTTTCCTAAGGTGGTAGGAATGAAACTCAGTGCGGGCTGGATGGGGTCCCCCCTGGGCACCGCAGACCTAAGCTTGTTTAACTCCTACCTCTTAAAGGGACCGAGAAAAAATGACCTTTTCTGCACTCCAATGTAAGTCAATGGGGCGATTTTTTGGCTATGTGCTAGAAATGAAATTCAGTGCGGATTGGATGACAGGCACCCTAGGCACCCAGGATCGGCTTTAGTTTCACGTGTATCTCTTAAGCCGGCAGAGAAAACCCACCTGATATGCGCTCCACACAATTGAATAGAGACGCCGTTGATTTTCTATGGGAATTGCAGAAATGACTTCTAAGCCTCAAAATAATGACTTTTTTTCCTAAGGTGGTAGGAATGAAACTCAGTGCGGGCTGGATGGGGTCCCCCCTGGGCACCGCAGACCTAAGCTTGTTTAACTCCTACCTCTTAAAGGGACCGAGAAAAAATGACCTTTTCTGCACTCCAATGTAAGTCAATGGGGCGATTTTTTGGCTATGTGCTAGAAATGAAATTCAGTGCGGATTGGATGACAGGCACCCTAGGCACCCAGGATCGGCTTTAGTTTCACGTGTATCTCTTAAGCCGGCAGAGAAAACCCACCTGATATGCGCTCCACACAATTGAATAGAGACGCCGTTGATTTTCTATGGGAATTGCAGAAATGACTTCTAAGCCTCAAAATAATGACTTTTTTTCCTAAGGTGGTAGGAATGAAACTCAGTGCGGGCTGGATGGGGTCCCCCCTGGGCACCGCAGACCTAAGCTTGTTTAACTCCTACCTCTTAAAGGGACCGAGAAAAAATGACCTTTTCTGCACTCCAATGTAAGTCAATGGGGCGATTTTTTGGCTATGTGCTAGAAATGAAATTCAGTGCGGATTGGATGACAGGCACCCTAGGCACCCAGGATCGGCTTTAGTTTCACGTGTATCTCTTAAGCCGGCAGAGAAAACCCACCTGATATGCGCTCCACACAATTGAATAGAGACGCCGTTGATTTTCTATGGGAATTGCAGAAATGACTTCTAAGCCTCAAAATAATGACTTTTTTTCCTAAGGTGGTAGGAATGAAACTCAGTGCGGGCTGGATGGGGTCCCCCCTGGGCACCGCAGACCTAAGCTTGTTTAACTCCTACCTCTTAAAGGGACCGAGAAAAAATGACCTTTTCTGCACTCCAATGTAAGTCAATGGGGCGATTTTTTGGCTATGTGCTAGAAATGAAATTCAGTGCGGATTGGATGACAGGCACCCTAGGCACCCAGGATCGGCTTTAGTTTCACGTGTATCTCTTAAGCCGGCAGAGAAAACCCACCTGATATGCGCTCCACACAATTGAATAGAGACGCCGTTGATTTTCTATGGGAATTGCAGAAATGACTTCTAAGCCTCAAAATAATGACTTTTTTTCCTAAGGTGGTAGGAATGAAACTCAGTGCGGGCTGGATGGGGTCCCCCCTGGGCACCGCAGACCTAAGCTTGTTTAACTCCTACCTCTTAAAGGGACCGAGAAAAAATGACCTTTTCTGCACTCCAATGTAAGTCAATGGGGCGATTTTTTGGCTATGTGCTAGAAATGAAATTCAGTGCGGATTGGATGACAGGCACCCTAGGCACCCAGGATCGGCTTTAGTTTCACGTGTATCTCTTAAGCCGGCAGAGAAAACCCACCTGATATGCGCTCCACACAATTGAATAGAGACGCCGTTGATTTTCTATGGGAATTGCAGAAATGACTTCTAAGCCTCAAAATAATGACTTTTTTTCCTAAGGTGGTAGGAATGAAACTCAGTGCGGGCTGGATGGGGTCCCCCCTGGGCACCGCAGACCTAAGCTTGTTTAACTCCTACCTCTTAAAGGGACCGAGAAAAAATGACCTTTTCTGCACTCCAATGTAAGTCAATGGGGCGATTTTTTGGCTATGTGCTAGAAATGAAATTCAGTGCGGATTGGATGACAGGCACCCTAGGCACCCAGGATCGGCTTTAGTTTCACGTGTATCTCTTAAGCCGGCAGAGAAAACCCACCTGATATGCGCTCCACACAATTGAATAGAGACGCCGTTGATTTTCTATGGGAATTGCAGAAATGACTTCTAAGCCTCAAAATAATGACTTTTTTTCCTAAGGTGGTAGGAATGAAACTCAGTGCGGGCTGGATGGGGTCCCCCCTGGGCACCGCAGACCTAAGCTTGTTTAACTCCTACCTCTTAAAGGGACCGAGAAAAAATGACCTTTTCTGCACTCCAATGTAAGTCAATGGGGCGATTTTTTGGCTATGTGCTAGAAATGAAATTCAGTGCGGATTGGATGACAGGCACCCTAGGCACCCAGGATCGGCTTTAGTTTCACGTGTATCTCTTAAGCCGGCAGAGAAAACCCACCTGATATGCGCTCCACACAATTGAATAGAGACGCCGTTGATTTTCTATGGGAATTGCAGAAATGACTTCTAAGCCTCAAAATAATGACTTTTTTTCCTAAGGTGGTAGGAATGAAACTCAGTGCGGGCTGGATGGGGTCCCCCCTGGGCACCGCAGACCTAAGCTTGTTTAACTCCTACCTCTTAAAGGGACCGAGAAAAAATGACCTTTTCTGCACTCCAATGTAAGTCAATGGGGCGATTTTTTGGCTATGTGCTAGAAATGAAATTCAGTGCGGATTGGATGACAGGCACCCTAGGCACCCAGGATCGGCTTTAGTTTCACGTGTATCTCTTAAGCCGGCAGAGAAAACCCACCTGATATGCGCTCCACACAATTGAATAGAGACGCCGTTGATTTTCTATGGGAATTGCAGAAATGACTTCTAAGCCTCAAAATAATGACTTTTTTTCCTAAGGTGGTAGGAATGAAACTCAGTGCGGGCTGGATGGGGTCCCCCCTGGGCACCGCAGACCTAAGCTTGTTTAACTCCTACCTCTTAAAGGGACCGAGAAAAAATGACCTTTTCTGCACTCCAATGTAAGTCAATGGGGCGATTTTTTGGCTATGTGCTAGAAATGAAATGCAGTGCGGATTGGATGACAGGCACCCTAGGCACCCAGGATCGGCTTTAGTTTCACGTGTATCTCTTAAGCCGGCAGAGAAAACCCACCTGATATGCGCTCCACACAATTGAATAGAGACGCCGTTGATTTTCTATGGGAATTGCAGAAATGACTTCTAAGCCTCAAATTATGACTTTTTTTTCCTAAGGTGGTAGGAATGAAACTCAGTGCGGGCTAGATGGGGTCCCCCCTGGGCACCGCAGACCTAAGCTTGTTTAACTCCTACCTCTTAAAGGGACCGAGAAAAAATTACCTTTTCTGCACTCCAATGTAAGTCAATGGGGCGATTTTTTGGCTATGTGCTAGAAATGAAAATAATGACTTTTTTTCCTAAGGTGGTAGGAATGAAACTCAGTGCGGGCTGGATGGGGTTCCCCCTGGGCACCGCAGACCTAAGCTTGTTTAACTCCTACCTCTTAAAGGGACCGAGAAAAAATGACCTTTCTGCACTCCAAATGTAAGTCAAGGGGCGATTTTTTGGCTATGTGCTAGAAATGAAATTGAGTGCGGATTGGATGACAGCACCCTAGGCACCCAGGATCGGCTTTAGTTTCACGTGTATCTCTTAAGCCGGCAGAGAAAACCCACCTGATATGGCGCTCCACACAATTGAATTAGAGACGCCGTTGATTTTCTATGGAATTGCAGAAATGACTTCTAAGCCTCAAAGACATGACTTTTTTTCCTAAGGTGGTAGGATGAAACTCAGTGCGGGCTGGATGGGGTCCCCCCTGGGCACCGCAGACCTAAAGCTTGTTTAACTCCTACCTCTTAAAGGGACCGAGAAAAAATGACCTTTTCTGCACTCCAATGTAAGTCAATGGGGCGATTTTTTGGCTAATGACTTTTTTTCCTAAGGTGGTAGGAATGAAACTCAGTGCGGGCTGGATGGGGTCCCCCCTGGGCACCGCAGACCTAAGCTTGTTTAACTCCTACCTCTTAAAGGGACCGAAGAAAAAAATGACCTTTTCTGCACTCCAATGTAAGTCAATGGGGCGATTTTTTGGCTATGTGCTAGAAATGAAATTGAGTGCGGATTGGATGACAGGCACCACTAGGCACCCAGGATCGGCTTTAGTTTCACGTGTATCTCTTAAGCCGGCAGAGAAAACCCACCTGATATGCGCTCCACACAATTGAATTAGAGACGCCGTTGATTTTCTAATGGGAATTGCAGAAATGACTTCTAAGCCTCAAAATAATGACTTTTTTTCCTAAGGTGGTAGGAATGAACTCAGTGCGGGCTGGATGGGGTCCCCCCTGGGCACCGCAGACCTAAGCTTGTTTAACTCCTACCTCTTAAAGGGACCGAGAAAAAATGACCTTTTCTGCACTCCAATGTAAGTCAATGGGGCGATTTTTTGGCTATGTGCTAGAAATGAAATTGAGTGCGGATTGGATGACAGGCACCCTAGGCACCCAGGATCGGCTTTAGTTTCACGTGTATCTCTTAAGCCGGCAGAGAAAACCCACCTGATATGCGCTCCACACAATTGAATTAGAGACGCCGTTGATTTTCTATGGGAATTGCAGAAATGACTTCTAAGCCTCAAAATAATGACTTTTTTTCCTAAGGTGGTAGGAATGAAACTCAGTGCGGGCTGGATGGGGGTCCCCCCTGGGCACCGCAGACCTAAGCTTGTTTAACTCCTACCTCTTAAAGGGACCGAGAAAAAATGACCTTTTCTGCACTCCAATGTAAGTCAATGGGGCGATTTTTTGGCTATGTGCTAGAAATGAAATTCAGTGCGGATTGGAGGAATGAAACTCAGTGCGGGCTGGATGGGGTCCCCCCTGGGCACCGCAGACCTAAGCTTGTTTAACTCCTACCTCTTAAAGGGACCGAGAAAAAATGACCTTTTCTGCACTCCAATGTAAGTCAATGGGGCGATTTTTTGGCTATGTGCTAGAAATGAAATTGAGTGCGGATTGGATGACAGGCACCCTAGGCACCCAGGATCGGCTTTAGTTTCACGTGTATCTCTTAAGCCGGCAGAGAAAACCCACCTGATATGCGCTCCACACAATTGAATTAGAGACGCCGTTGATTTTCTATGGGAATTGCAGAAATGACTTCTAAGCCTCAAAATAATGACTTTTTTTCCTAAGGTGGTAGGAATGAAACTCAGTGCGGGCTGGATGGGGTCCCCCCTGGGCACCGCAGACCTAAGCTTGTTTAACTCCTACCTCTTAAAGGGACCGAGAAAAAATGACCTTTTCTGCACTCCAATGTAAGTCAATGGGGCGATTTTTTGGCTATGTGCTAGAAATGAAATTGAGTGCGGATTGGATGACAGGCACCCTAGGCACCCAGGATCGGCTTTAGTTTCACGTGTATCTCTTAAGCCGGCAGAGAAAACCCACCTGATATGCGCTCCACACAATTGAATTAGAGACGCCGTTGATTTTCTATGGGAATTGCAGAAATGACTTCTAAGCCTCAAAATAATGACTTTTTTTCCTAAGGTGGTAGGAATGAAACTCAGTGCGGGCTAGATGGGGTCCCCCCTGGGCACCGCAGACCTAAGCTTGTTTAACTCCTACCTCTTAAAGGGACCGAGAAAAAAATGACCTTTTCTGCACTCCAATGTAAGTCAATGGGGCGATTTTTTGGCTATGTGCTAGAAATGAAATTCAGTGCGGATTGGATGACTAATGACTTTTTTTCCTAAGGTGGTAGGAATGAAACTCAGTGCGGGCTGGATGGGGTCCCCCCTGGGCACCGCAGACCTAAGCTTGTTTAACTCCTACCTCTTAAAGGGACCGAGAAAAAATGACCTTTTCTGCACTCCAATGTAAGTCAATGGGGCGATTTTTTTGGCTATGTGCTAGAAATGAAATTGAGTGCGGATTGGATGACAGGCACCCTAGGCACCCAGGATCGGCTTTAGTTTCACGTGTATCTCTTAAGCCGGCAGAGAAAACCCACCTGATATGCGCTCCACACAATTGAATTAGAGACGCCGTTGATTTTCTATGGGAATTGCAGAAATGACTTCTAAGCCTCAAAATAATGACTTTTTTTCCTAAGGTGGTAGGAATGAAACTCAGTGCGGGCTGGATGGGGTCCCCCCTGGGCACCGCAGACCTAAGCTTGTTTAACTCCTACCTCTTAAAGGGACCGAGAAAAAATGACCTTTTCTGCACTCCAATGTAAGTCAATGGGGCGATTTTTGGCTATGTGCTAGAAATGAAATTCAGTGCGGATTGGATGACAGGCACCCTAGGCACCCAGGATCGGCTTTAGTTTCACGTGTATCTCTTAAGCCGGCAGAGAAAACCCACCTGATATGCGCTCCACACAATTGAATTAGAGACGCCGTTGATTTTCTATGGGAATTGCAGAAATGACTTCTAAGCCTCAAAATAATGACTTTTTTTCCTAAGGTGGTAGGAATGAAACTCAGTGCGGGCTGGATGGGGTCCCCCTGGGCACCGCAGACCTAAGCTTGTTTAACTCCTACCTCTTAAAGGGACCGAGAAAAAATGACCTTTTCTGCACTCCAATGTAAGTCAATGGGGCGATTTTTTGGCTATGTGCTAGAAATGAGCCTCAAAATAATGACTTTTTTTCCTAAGGTGGTAGGAATGAAACTCAGTGCGGGCTGGATGGGGTCCCCCCTGGGCACCGCAGACCTAAGCTTGTTTAACTCCTACCTCTTAAAGGGACCGAGAAAAAATGACCTTTTCTGCACTCCAATGTAAGTCAATGGGGCGATTTTTTGGCTATGTGCTAGAAATGAAATTGAGTGCGGATTGGATGACAGGCACCCTAGGCACCCAGGATCGGCTTTAGTTTCACGTGTATCTCTTAAGCCGGCAGAGAAAACCCACCTGATATGCGCTCCACACAATTGAATTAGAGACGCCGTTGATTTTCTATGGGAATTGCAGAAATGACTTCTAAGCCTCAAAATAATGACTTTTTTTCCTAAGGTGGTAGGAATGAAACTCAGTGCGGGCTGGATGGGGTCCCCCCTGGGCACCGCAGACCTAAGCTTGTTTAACTCCTACCTCTTAAAGGGACCGAGAAAAAATGACCTTTTCTGCACTCCAATGTAAGTCAATGGGGCGATTTTTTGGCTATGTGCTAGAAATGAAATTGAGTGCGGATTGGATGACAGGCACCCTAGGCACCCAGGATCGGCTTTAGTTTCACGTGTATCTCTTAAGCCGGCAGAGAAAACCCACCTGATATGCGCTCCACACAATTGAATTAGAGACGCCGTTGATTTTCTATGGGAATTGCAGAAATGACTTCTAAGCCTCAAAATAATGACTTTTTTTCCTAAGGTGGTAGGAATGAAACTCAGTGCGGGCTAGATGGGGTCCCCCCTGGGCACCGCAGACCTAAGCTTGTTTAACTCCTACCTCTTAAAGGGACCGAGAAAAAATGACCTTTTCTGCACTCCAATGTAAGTCAATGGGGCGATTTTTTGGCTATGTGCTAGAAATGAAATTCAGTGCGGTAAGGTGGTAGGAATGAAACTCAGTGCGGGCTGGATGGGGTTCCCCCTGGGCACCGCAGACCTAAGCTTGTTTAACTCCTACCTCTTAAAGGGACCGAGAAAAAATGACCTTTTCTGCACTCCAATGTAAGTCAATGGGGCGATTTTTTGGCTATGTGCTAGAAATGAAATTGAGTGCGGATTGGATGACAGGCACCCTAGGCACCCAGGATCGGCTTTAGTTTCACGTGTATCTCTTAAGCCGGCAGAGAAAACCCACCTGATATGCGCTCCACACAATTGAATTAGAGACGCCGTTGATTTTCTATGGGAATTGCAGAAATGACTTCTAAGCCTCAAAATAATGACTTTTTTTCCTAAGGTGGTAGGAATGAAACTCAGTGCGGGCTGGATGGGGTCCCCCCTGGGCACCGCAGACCTAAGCTTGTTTAACTCCTACCTCTTAAAGGGACCGAGAAAAAATGACCTTTTCTGCACTCCAATGTAAGTCAATGGGGCGATTTTTTGGCTATGTGCTAGAAATGAAATTCAGTGCGGATTGGATGACAGGCACCCTAGGCACCCAGGATCGGCTTTAGTTTCACGTGTATCTCTTAAGCCGGCAGAGAAAACCCACCTGATATGCGCTCCACACAATTGAATTAGAGACGCCGTTGATTTTCTATGGGAATTGCAGAAATGACTTCTAAGCCTCAAAATAATGACTTTTTTTCCTAAGGTGGTAGGAATGAAACTCAGTGCGGGCTAGATGGGGTCCCCCCTGGGCACCGCAGACCTAAGCTTGTTTAACTCCTACCTCTTAATGGGACCGAGAAAAAATGACCTTTTCTGCACTCCAATGTAAGTCAATGGGGCGATTTTTTGGCTATGTGCTAGAAATGAAATTCAGTGCGGATTGGATGACAGGCACTTCCTAAGGTGGTAGGAATGAAACTCAGTGCGGGCTGGATGGGGTCCCCCCTGGGCACCGCAGACCTAAGCTTGTTTAACTCCTACCTCTTAAAGGGACCGAGAAAAAATGACCTTTTCTGCACTCCAATGTAAGTCAATGGGGCGATTTTTTGGCTATGTGCTAGAAATGAAATTGAGTGCGGATTGGATGACAGGCACCCTAGGCACCCAGGATCGGCTTTAGTTTCACGTGTATCTCTTAAGCCGGCAGAGAAAACCCACCTGATATGCGCTCCACACAATTGAATTAGAGACGCCGTTGATTTTCTATGGGAATTGCAGAAATGACTTCTAAGCCTCAAAATAATGACTTTTTTTCCTAAGGTGGTAGGAATGAAACTCAGTGCGGGCTGGATGGGGTCCCCCCTGGGCACCGCAGACCTAAGCTTGTTTAACTCCTACCTCTTAAAGGGACCGAGAAAAAATGACCTTTTCTGCACTCCAATGTAAGTCAATGGGGCGATTTTTTGGCTATGTGCTAGAAATGAAATTCAGTGCGGATTGGATGACAGGCACCCTAGGCACCCAGGATCGGCTTTAGTTTCACGTGTATCTTATAAGCCGGCAGAGAAAATTCACCTGATATGCGCTCCACACAATTGAATTAGAGACGCCGTTGATTTTCTATGGGAATTGCAGAAATGACTTCTAAGCCTCAAAATAATGACTTTTTTTCCTAAGGTGGTAGGAATGAAACTCAGTGTGGGCTGGATGGGGTCCCCCCTGGGCACCGCAGACCTAAGCTTGTTTAACTCCTACCTCTTAAAGGGACCGAGAAAAAATGACCTTTTCTGCACTCCAATGTAAGTCAATGGGGCGATTTTTTGGCTATGTGCTAGAAATGAAATTCAGTGCGGATTGGATGACTAATGACTTTTTTTCCTAAGGTGGTAGGAATGAAACTCAGTGCGGGCTGGATGGGGTCCCCCCTGGGCACCGCAGACCTAAGCTTGTTTAACTCCTACCTCTTAAAGGGACCGAGAAAAAATGACCTTTTCTGCACTCCAATGTAAGTCAATGGGGCGATTTTTTGGCTATGTGCTAGAAATGAAATTGAGTGCGGATTGGATGACAGGCACCCTAGGCACCCAGGATCGGCTTTAGTTTCACGTGTATCTCTTAAGCCGGCAGAGAAAACCCACCTGATATGCGCTCCACACAATTGAATTAGAGACGCCGTTGATTTTCTATGGGAATTGCAGAAATGACTTCTAAGCCTCAAAATAATGACTTTTTTTCCTAAGGTGGTAGGAATGAAACTCAGTGCGGGCTAGATGGGGTCCCCCCTGGGCACCGCAGACCTAAGCTTGTTTAACTCCTACCTCTTAAAGGGACCGAGAAAAAATGACCTTTTCTGCACTCCAATGTAAGTCAATGGGGCGATTTTTTGGCTATGTGCTAGAAATGAAATTGAGTGCGGATTGGATGACAGGCACCCTAGGCACCCAGGATCGGCTTTAGTTTCACGTGTATCTCTTAAGCCGGCAGAGAAAACCCACCTGATATGCGCTCCACACAATTGAATTAGAGACGCCGTTGATTTTCTATGGGAATTGCAGAAATGACTTCTAAGCCTCAAAATAATGACTTTTTTTCCTAAGGTGGTAGGAATGAAACTCAGTGCGGGCTGGATGGGGTCCCCCCTGGGCACCGCAGACCTAAGCTTGTTTAACTCCTACCTCTTAAAGGGACCGAGAAAAAATGACCTTTTCTGCACTCCAATGTAAGTCAATGGGGCGATTTTTTGGCTATGTGCTAGAAATGAAATTGAGTGCGGATTGGATGACAGGCACCCTAGGCACCCAGGATCGGCTTTAGTTTCACGTGTATCTCTTAAGCCGGCAGAGAAAACCCACCTGATATGCGCTCCACACAATTGAATTAGAGACGCCGTTGATTTTCTATGGGAATTGCAGAAATGACTTCTAAGCCTCAAAATAATGACTTTTTTTCCTAAGGTGGTAGGAATGAAACTCAGTGCGGTCTGGATGGGGTCCCCCCTGGGCACCGCAGACCTAAGCTTGTTTAACTCCTACCTCTTAAAGGGACCGAGAAAAAATGACCTTTTCTGCACTCCAATGTAAGTCAATGGGGCGATTTTTTGGCTATGTGCTAGAAATGAAATTCAGTGCGGATTGGATGACAGGCACCCTAGGCACCCAGGATCGGCTTTAGTTTCACGTGTATCTTATAAGCCGGCAGAGAAAATTCACCTGATATGCGCTCCACACAATTGAATTAGAGACGCCGTTGATTTTCTATGGGAATTGCAGAAATGACTTCTAAGCCTCAAAATAATGACTTTTTTTCCTAAGGTGGTAGGAATGAAACTCAGTGCGGGCTGGATGGGGTCCCCCCTGGGCACCGCAGACCTAAGCTTGTTTAACTCCTACCTCTTAAAGGGACCGAGAAAAAATGACCTTTTCTGCACTCCAATGTAAGTCAATGGGGCGATTTTTTGGCTATGTGCTAGAAATGAAATTCAGTGCGGATTGGATGACTAATGACTTTTTTTCCTAAGGTGGTAGGAATGAAACTCAGTGCGGGCTGGATGGGGTCCCCCCTGGGCACCGCAGACCTAAGCTTGTTTAACTCCTACCTCTTAAAGGGACCGAGAAAAAATGACCTTTTCTGCACTCCAATGTAAGTCAATGGGGCGATTTTTTGGCTATGTGCTAGAAATGAAATTGAGTGCGGATTGGATGACAGGCACCCTAGGCACCCAGGATCGGCTTTAGTTTCACGTGTATCTCTTAAGCCGGCAGAGAAAACCCACCTGATATGCGCTCCACACAATTGAATTAGAGACGCCGTTGATTTTCTATGGGAATTGCAGAAATGACTTCTAAGCCTCAAAATAATGACTTTTTTTCCTAAGGTGGTAGGAATGAAACTCAGTGCGGGCTGGATGGGGTCCCCCCTGGGCACCGCGGACCTAAGCTTGTTTAACTCCTACCTCTTAAAGGGACTGAGAAAAAATGACCTTTTCTGCACTCCAATGTAAGTCAATGGGGCGATTTTTTGGCTATGTGCTAGAAATGAAATTCAGTGCGGATTGGATGACAGGCACCCTAGGCACCCAGGATCGGCTTTAGTTTCACGTGTATCTCTTAAGCCGGCAGAGAAAACCCACCTGATATGCGCTCCACACAATTGAATTAGAGACGCCGTTGATTTTCTATGGGAATTGCAGAAATGACTTCTAAGCCTCAAAATAATGACTTTTTTTCCTAAGGTGGTAGGAATGAAACTCAGTGCGGGCTGGATGGGGTCCCCCCTGGGCACCGCAGACCTAAGCTTGTTTAACTCCTACCTCTTAAAGGGACCGAGAAAAAATGACCTTTTCTGCACTCCAATGTAAGTCAATGGGGCGATTCTTTGGCTATGTGCTAGAAATGAAATTGAGTGCGGATTGGATGACAGGCACCCTAGGCACCCAGGATCGGCTTTAGTTTCACGTGTATCTCTTAAGCCGGCAGAGAAAACCCACCTGATATGCGCTCCACACAATTGAATTAGAGACGCCGTTGATTTTCTATGGGAATTGCAGAAATGACTTCTAAGCCTCAAAATAATGACTTTTTTTCCTAAGGTGGTAGGAATGAAACTCAGTGCGGGCTAGATGGGGTCCCCCCTGGGCACCGCAGACCTAAGCTTGTTTAACTCCTACCTCTTAAAGGGACCGAGAAAAAATGACCTTTTCTGCACTCCAATGTAAGTCAATGGGGCGATTTTTTGGCTATGTGCTAGAAATGAAATTGAGTGCGGATTGGATGACAGGCACCCTAGGCACCCAGGATCGGCTTTAGTTTCACGTGTATCTCTTAAGCCGGCAGAGAAAACCCACCTGATATGCGCTCCACACAATTGAATTAGAGACGCCGTTGATTTTCTATGGGAATTGCAGAAATGACTTCTAAGCCTCAAAATAATGACTTTTTTTTCCTAAGGTGGTAGGAATGAAACTCAGTGCGGGCTAGATGGGGTCCCCCCTGGGCACCGCAGACCTAAGCTTGTTTAACTCCTACCTCTTAAAGGGACCGAGAAAAAATGACCTTTTCTGCACTCCAATGTAAGTCAATGGGGCGATTTTTTGGCTATGTGCTAGAAATGAAATTGAGTGCGGATTGGATGACAGGCACCCTAGGCACCCAGGATCGGCTTTAGTTTCACGTGTATCTCTTAAGCCGGCAGAGAAAACCCACCTGATATGCGCTCCACACAATTGAATTAGAGACGCCGTTGATTTTCTATGGGAATTGCAGAAATGACTTCTAAGCCTCAAAATAATGACTTTTTTTCCTAAGGTGGTAGGAATGAAACTCAGTGCGGGCTAGATGGGGTCCCCCCTGGGCACCGCAGACCTAAGCTTGTTTAACTCCTACCTCTTAATGGGACCGAGAAAAAATGACCTTTTCTGCACTCCAATGTAAGTCAATGGGGCGATTTTTTGGCTATGTGCTAGAAATGAAATTCAGTGCGGATTGGATGACTAATGACTTTTTTTCCTAAGGTGGTAGGAATGAAACTCAGTGCGGGCTGGATGGGGTCCCCCCTGGGCACCGCAGACCTAAGCTTGTTTAACTCCTACCTCTTAAAGGGACCGAGAAAAAATGACCTTTTCTGCACTCCAATGTAAGTCAATGGGGCGATTTTTTGGCTATGTGCTAGAAATGAAATTCAGTGCGGATTGGATGACAGGCACCCTAGGCACCCAGGATCGGCTTTAGTTTCACGTGTATCTCTTAAGCCAGCAGAGAAAACCCACCTGATATGCGCTCCACACAATTGAATTAGAGACGCCGTTGATTTTCTATGGGAATTGCAGAAATGACTTCTAAGCCTCAAAATAATGACTTTTTTTCCTAAGGTGGTAGGAATGAAACTCAGTGCGGGCTGGATGGGGTCCCCCCTGGGCACCGCAGACCTAAGCTTGTTTAACTCCTACCTCTTAAAGGGACCGAGAAAAAAATGACCTTTTCTGCACTCCAATGTAAGTCAATGGGGCGATTTTTTGGCTATGTGCTAGAAATGAAATTCAGTGCGGATTGGATGACAGGCACCCTAGGCACCCAGGATCGGCTTTAGTTTCACGTGTATCTTATAAGCCGGCAGAGAAAATTCACCTGATATGCGCTCCACACAATTGAATTAGAGACGCCGTTGATTTTCTATGGGAATTGCAGAAATGACTTCTAAGCCTCAAAATAATGACTTTTTTTCCTAAGGTGGTAGGAATGAAACTCAGTGCGGGCTGGATGGGGTCCCCCCTGGGCACCGCAGACCTAAGCTTGTTTAACTCCTACCTCTTAAAGGGACCGAGAAAAAATGACCTTTTCTGCACTCCAATGTAAGTCAATGGGGCGATTTTTTGGCTATGTGCTAGAAATGAAATTCAGTGCGGATTGGATGACAGGCACCCTAGGCACCCAGGATCGGCTTTAGTTTCACGTGTATCTCTTAAGCCGGCAGAGAAAACCCACCTGATATGCGCTCCACACAATTGAATTAGAGACGCCGTTGATTTTCTATGGGAATTGCAGAAATGACTTCTAAGCCTCAAAATAATGACTTTTTTTCCTAAGGTGGTAGGAATGAAACTCAGTGCGGGCTAGATGGGGTCCCCCCTGGGCACCGCAGACCTAAGCTTGTTTAACTCCTACCTCTTAAAGGGACCGAGAAAAAATGACCTTTTCTGCACTCCAATGTAAGTCAATGGGGCGATTTTTTGGCTATGTGCTAGAAATGAAATTGAGTGCGGATTGGATGACAGGCACCCTAGGCACCCAGGATCGGCTTTAGTTTCACGTGTATCTCTTAACCAGGCAGAGAAAACCCACCTGATATGCGCTCCACACAATTGAATTAGAGACGCCGTTGATTTTCTATGGGAATTGCAGAAATGACTTCTAAGCCTCAAAATAATGACTTTTTTTCCTAAGGTGGTAGGAATGAAACTCAGTGCGGGCTGGATGGGGTCCCCCCTGGGCACCGCAGACCTAAGCTTGTTTAACTCCTACCTCTTAAAGGGACCGAGAAAAAATGACCTTTTCTGCACTCCAATGTAAGTCAATGGGGCGATTTTTTGGCTATGTGCTAGAAATGAAATTGAGTGCGGATTGGATGACAGGCACCCTAGGCACCCAGGATCGGCTTTAGTTTCACGTGTATCTCTTAAGCCGGCAGAGAAAACCCACCTGATATGCGCTCCACACAATTGAATTAGAGACGCCGTTGATTTTCTATGGGAATTGCAGAAATGACTTCTAAGCCTCAAAATAATGACTTTTTTTCCTAAGGTGGTAGGAATGAAACTCAGTGCGGGCTAGATGGGGTCCCCCCTGGGCACCGCAGACCTAAGCTTGTTTAACTCCTACCTCTTAAAGGGACCGAGAAAAAATGACCTTTTCTGCACTCCAATGTAAGTCAATGGGGCGATTTTTTGGCTATGTGCTAGAAATGAAATTGAGTGCGGATTGGATGACAGGCACCCTAGGCACCCAGGATCGGCTTTAGTTTCACGTGTATCTCTTAAGCCGGCAGAGAAAACCCACCTGATATGCGCTCCACACAATTGAATTAGAGACGCCGTTGATTTTCTATGGGAATTGCAGAAATGACTTCTAAGCCTCAAAATAATGACTTTTTTTTCCTAAGGTGGTAGGAATGAAACTCAGTGCGGGCTAGATGGGGTCCCCCCTGGGCACCGCAGACCTAAGCTTGTTTAACTCCTACCTCTTAAAGGGACCGAGAAAAAATGACCTTTTCTGCACTCCAATGTAAGTCAATGGGGCGATTTTTTGGCTATGTGCTAGAAATGAAATTGAGTGCGGATTGGATGACAGGCACCCT
Organism: Dendropsophus ebraccatus; assembly: GCF_027789765.1. Classification (NCBI taxonomy): domain Eukaryota; kingdom Metazoa; phylum Chordata; class Amphibia; order Anura; family Hylidae; genus Dendropsophus; species Dendropsophus ebraccatus. The sequence continues at coordinate 617,992 of NW_027208718.1, forward strand.
AGGCACCCAGGATCGGCTTTAGTTTCACGTGTATCTCTTAAGCCGGCAGAGAAAACCCACCTGATATGCGCTCCACACAATTGAATTAGAGACGCCGTTGATTTTCTATGGGAATTGCAGAAATGACTTCTAAGCCTCAAAATAATGACTTTTTTTCCTAAGGTGGTAGGAATGAAACTCAGTGCGGGCTGGATGGGGTCCCCCCTGGGCACCGCAGACCTAAGCTTGTTTAACTCCTACCTCTTAATGGGACCGAGAAAAAATGACCTTTTCTGCACTCCAATGTAAGTCAATGGGGCGATTTTTTGGCTATGTGCTAGAAATGAAATGCAGTGCGGATTGGATGACAGGCACCCTAGGCACCCAGGATCAGGTGGTAGGAATGAAACTCAGTGCGGGCTGGATGGGGTCCCCCCTGGGCACCGCAGACCTAAGCTTGTTTAACTCCTACCTCTTAAAGGGACCGAGAAAAAATGACCTTTTCTGCACTCCAATGTAAGTCAATGGGGCGATTTTTTGGCTATGTGCTAGAAATGAAATTCAGTGCGGATTGGATGACAGGCACCCTAGGCACCCAGGATCGGCTTTAGTTTCACGTGTATCTCTTAAGCCGGCAGAGAAAACCCACCTGATATGCGCTCCACACAATTGAATTAGAGACGCCGTTGATTTTCTATGGGAATTGCAGAAATGACTTCTAAGCCTCAAAATAATGACTTTTTTTCCTAAGGTGGTAGGAATGAAACTCAGTGCGGGCTGGATGGGGTCCCCCATGGGCACCGCAGACCTAAGCTTGTTTAACTCCTACCTCTTAAAGGGACCGAGAAAAAATGACCTTTTCTGCACTCCAATGTAAGTCAATGGGGCGATTTTTTGGCTATGTGCTAGAAATGAAATTCAGTGCGGATTGGATGACAGGCACCCTAGGCACCCAGGATCGGCTTTAGTTTCACGTGTATCTCTTAAGCCGGCAGAGAAAACCCACCTGATATGCGCTCCACACAATTGAATTAGAGACGCCGTTGATTTTCTATGGGAATTGCAGAAATGACTTCTAAGCCTCAAAATAATGACTTTTTTTCCTAAGGTGGTAGGAATGAAACTCAGTGTGGGCTAGATGGGGTCCCCCCTGGGCACCGCAGACCTAAGCTTGTTTAACTCCTACCTCTTAAAGGGACCGAGAAAAAATGACCTTTTCTGCACTCCAATGTAAGTCAATGGGGCGATTTTTTGGCTATGTGCTAGAAATGAAATTCAGTGCGGATTGGATGACTAATGACTTTTTTTCCTAAGGTGGTAGGAATGAAACTCAGTGCGGGCTGGATGGGGTCCCCCCTGGGCACCGCAGACCTAAGCTTGTTTAACTCCTACCTCTTAAAGGGACCGAGAAAAAATGACCTTTTCTGCACTCCAATGTAAGTCAATGGGGCGATTTTTTGGCTATGTGCTAGAAATGAAATTCAGTGCGGATTGGATGACAGGCACCCTAGGCACCCAGGATCGGCTTTAGTTTCACGTGTATCTCTTAAGCCAGCAGAGAAAACCCACCTGATATGCGCTCCACACAATTGAATTAGAGACGCCGTTGATTTTCTATGGGAATTGCAGAAATGACTTCTAAGCCTCAAAATAATGACTTTTTTTCCTAAGGTGGTAGGAATGAAACTCAGTGCGGGTTGGATGGGGTCCCCCCTGGGCACCGCAGACCTAAGCTTGTTTAACTCCTACCTCTTAAAGGGACCGAGAAAAAATGACCTTTTCTGCACTCCAATGTAAGTCAATGGGGCGATTTTTTGGCTATGTGCTAGAAATGAAATTCAGTGCGGATTGGATGACAGGCACCCTAGGCACCCAGGATCGGCTTTAGTTTCACGTGTATCTCTTAAGCCGGCAGAGAAAACCCACCTGATATGCGCTCCACACAATTGAATTAGAGACGCCGTTGATTTTCTATGGGAATTGCAGAAATGACTTCTAAGCCTCAAAATAATGACTTTTTTTCCTAAGGTGGTAGGAATGAAACTCAGTGCGGGCTAGATGGGGTCCCCCCTGGGCACCGCAGACCTAAGCTTGTTTAACTCCTACCTCTTAAAGGGACCGAGAAAAAATGACCTTTTCTGCACTCCAATGTAAGTCAATGGGGCGATTTTTTGGCTATGTGCTAGAAATGAAATTCAGTGCGGATTGGATGACAGGCACCCTAGGCACCCAGGATCGGCTTTAGTTTCACGTGTATCTCTTAAGCCGGCAGAGAAAACCCACCTGATATGCGCTCCACACAATTGAATTAGAGACGCCGTTGATTTTCTATGGGAATTGCAGAAATGACTTCTAAGCCTCAAAATAATGACTTTTTTTCCTAAGGTGGTAGGAATGAAACTCAGTGCGGGCTGGATGGGGTCCCCCCTGGGCACCGCAGACCTAAGCTTGTTTAACTCCTACCTCTTAAAGGGACCGAGAAAAAATGACCTTTTCTGCACTCCAATGTAAGTCAATGGGGCGATTTTTTGGCTATGTGCTAGAAATGAAATTGAGTGCGGATTGGATGACAGGCACCCTAGGCACCCAGGATCGGCTTTAGTTTCACGTGTATCTCTTAAGCCGGCAGAGAAAACCCACCTGATATGCGCTCCACACAATTGAATTAGAGACGCCGTTGATTTTCTATGGGAATTGCAGAAATGACTTCTAAGCCTCAAAATAATGACTTTTTTTCCTAAGGTGGTAGGAATGAAACTCAGTGCGGGCTGGATGGGGTCCCCCCTGGGCACCGCAGACCTAAGCTTGTTTAACTCCTACCTCTTAAAGGGACCGAGAAAAAATGACCTTTTCTGCACTCCAATGTAAGTCAATGGGGCGATTTTTTGGCTATGTGCTAGAAATGAAATTCAGTGCGGATTGGATGACTAATGACTTTTTTTCCTAAGGTGGTAGGAATGAAACTCAGTGCGGGCTGGATGGGGTCCCCCCTGGGCACCGCAGACCTAAGCTTGTTTAACTCCTACCTCTTAAAGGGACCGAGAAAAAATGACCTTTTCTGCACTCCAATGTAAGTCAATGGGGCGATTTTTTGGCTATGTGCTAGAAATGAAATTCAGTGCGGATTGGATGACAGGCACCCTAGGCACCCAGGATCGGCTTTAGTTTCACGTGTATCTCTTAAGCCAGCAGAGAAAACCCACCTGATATGCGCTCCACACAATTGAATTAGAGACGCCGTTGATTTTCTATGGGAATTGCAGAAATGACTTCTAAGCCTCAAAATAATGACTTTTTTTCCTAAGGTGGTAGGAATGAAACTCAGTGCGGGCTGGATGGGGTCCCCCCTGGGCACCGCAGACCTAAGCTTGTTTAACTCCTACCTCTTAAAGGGACCGAGAAAAAATGACCTTTTCTGCACTCCAATGTAAGTCAATGGGGCGATTTTTTGGCTATGTGCTAGAAATGAAATTCAGTGCGGATTGGATGACAGGCACCCTAGGCACCCAGGATCGGCTTTAGTTTCACGTGTATCTTATAAGCCGGCAGAGAAAATTCACCTGATATGCGCTCCACACAATTGAATTAGAGACGCCGTTGATTTTCTATGGGAATTGCAGAAATGACTTCTAAGCCTCAAAATAATGACTTTTTTTCCTAAGGTGGTAGGAATGAAACTCAGTGCGGGCTGGATGGGGTCCCCCCTGGGCACCGCAGACCTAAGCTTGTTTAACTCCTACCTCTTAAAGGGACCGAGAAAAAATGACCTTTTCTGCACTCCAATGTAAGTCTATGGGGCGATTTTTTGGCTATGTGCTAGAAATGAAATTCAGTGCGGATTGGATGACAGGCACCCTAGGCACCCAGGATCGGCTTTAGTTTCACGTGTATCTCTTAAGCCGGCAGAGAAAACCCACCTGATATGCGCTCCACACAATTGAATTAGAGACGCCGTTGATTTTCTATGGGAATTGCAGAAATGACTTCTAAGCCTCAAAATAATGACTTTTTTTCCTAAGGTGGTAGGAATGAAACTCAGTGCGGGCTAGATGGGGTCCCCCCTGGGCACCGCAGACCTAAGCTTGTTTAACTCCTACCTCTTAAAGGGACCGAGAAAAAATGACCTTTTCTGCACTCCAATGTAAGTCAATGGGGCGATTTTTTGGCTATGTGCTAGAAATGAAATTGAGTGCGGATTGGATGACAGGCACCCTAGGCACCCAGGATCGGCTTTAGTTTCACGTGTATCTCTTAAGCCGGCAGAGAAAACCCACCTGATATGCGCTCCACACAATTGAATTAGAGACGCCGTTGATTTTCTATGGGAATTGCAGAAATGACTTCTAAGCCTCAAAATAATGACTTTTTTTCCTAAGGTGGTAGGAATGAAACTCAGTGCGGGCTAGATGGGGTCCCCCCTGGGCACCGCAGACCTAAGCTTGTTTAACTCCTACCTCTTAAAGGGACCGAGAAAAAATGACCTTTTCTGCACTCCAATGTAAGTCAATGGGGCGATTTTTTGGCTATGTGCTAGAAATGAAATTCAGTGCGGATTGGATGACAGGCACCCTAGGCACCCAGGATCGGCTTTAGTTTCACGTGTATCTCTTAAGCCGGCAGAGAAAACCCACCTGATATGCGCTCCACACAATTGAATTAGAGACGCCGTTGATTTTCTATGGGAATTGCAGAAATGACTTCTAAGCCTCAAAATAATGACTTTTTTTCCTAAGGTGGTAGGAATGAAACTCAGTGCGGGCTAGATGGGGTCCCCCCTGGGCACCGCAGACCTAAGCTTGTTTAACTCCTACCTCTTAAAGGGACCGAGAAAAAATGACCTTTTCTGCACTCCAATGTAAGTCAATGGGGCGATTTTTTGGCTATGTGCTAGAAATGAAATTGAGTGCGGATTGGATGACAGGCACCCTAGGCACCCAGGATCGGCTTTAGTTTCACGTGTATCTCTTAAGCCGGCAGAGAAAACCCACCTGATATGCGCTCCACACAATTGAATTAGAGACGCCGTTGATTTTCTATGGGAATTGCAGAAATGACTTCTAAGCCTCAAAATAATGACTTTTTTTTCCTAAGGTGGTAGGAATGAAACTCAGTGCGGGCTAGATGGGGTCCCCCCTGGGCACCGCAGACCTAAGCTTGTTTAACTCCTACCTCTTAAAGGGACCGAGAAAAAATGACCTTTTCTGCACTCCAATGTAAGTCAATGGGGCGATTTTTTGGCTATGTGCTAGAAATGAAATTGAGTGCGGATTGGATGACAGGCACCCTAGGCACCCAGGATCGGCTTTAGTTTCACGTGTATCTCTTAAGCCGGCAGAGAAAACCCACCTGATATGCGCTCCAGACAATTGAATTAGAGACGCCGTTGATTTTCTATGGGAATTGCAGAAATGACTTCTAAGCCTCAAAATAATGACTTTTTTTCCTAAGGTGGTAGGAATGAAACTCAGTGCGGGCTAGATGGGGTCCCCCCTGGGCACCGCAGACCTAAGCTTGTTTAACTCCTACCTCTTAATGGGACCGAGAAAAAATGACCTTTTCTGCACTCCAATGTAAGTCAATGGGGCGATTTTTTGGCTATGTGCTAGAAATGAAATTCAGTGCGGATTGGATGACTAATGACTTTTTTTCCTAAGGTGGTAGGAATGAAACTCAGTGCGGGCTGGATGGGGTCCCCCCTGGGCACCGCAGACCTAAGCTTGTTTAACTCCTACCTCTTAAAGGGACCGAGAAAAAATGACCTTTTCTGCACTCCAATGTAAGTCAATGGGGCGATTTTTTGGCTATGTGCTAGAAATGAAATTCAGATTGGGGTAGGTGATCCCAACCTTAAGGGAGGTATTGGTTAACAGTTGAAACTTAGAGCCTAGGCCTAGATACCCTACTTGCCCAAAAGGTAAAACTTAACTTTTAATCATTATTATAAAATATACATAAAGAGGAAAAATGTGATTATTGTGTATATACAGTGCTAGTAAAAATAGATACACACTGCTGAGTATATGATGAGATAATGAATTCAGAACAGTAATTTTTCACTGGGTCTTACAACCACTTATGAGGTTCAGGTTTATAACACTCTGGGAGGTATGTGACCTTTGCAGTTGTTATGCTGATTTATGCTATATGCACTAGTGACACATGACTGATCTGTTTTTCATTCACTTTGAAAAAAAAAAAAAAAAAATTTTTTCCACTCTTTTTTATGTGGTTATAAATAGTAGCAAGGCGTTGTGACTCTTACGGAGGGGATTGGAAACACGATACATAACTGTCTTGTGTTTAATTACTTATAGTTGTCGAGTCAGAAATAGTGCACTTGAGATGAGTGTCACTATATTCTATAAATGATGTAAGCGGCTTGGTAACTGTAGCGCTGATTCTCCTGCTACCAGTTATACATATACCGCTTACAATCACTTTGGATGCGGGACCAGGCTGTGATATACGGGGGGAGGGCTTGGACCACTGTGTCCGCTCTTAGCCTATATTCCAACCCGTAGTCAGCAAGGCTGGGTGCCCGTTATCGTAGGTATCGCTACTTATAATTTGACTCCAGTTAACTGTGGCGGTACTGAGGTGGCACTAAGCTGCTTGCGCTATTGTGCTCTAACGGCGAATGTACAATCGCTCGCTATCTGATAGTCACAGCATGCTACGGCAGATGCTGATTCAGATGCTGCCGCTGGAGTACTAACCGCTCACAACGGCGGGGCTAACCGCTCACTTCAGCGGGTACTACTGGGTGAGTGGTACTAAGTATCCAATTCTCTCCGTGTCACAATTGCTACTCCCTGTCTAATGGTTCACATACTCTTCACATTATCTACTCAGTTCAGTGTGATGCTATATTAAAATTGCCTTAGCCATCCTGCTACTACTGACTAGTTTCGTCGGCTGCGCCGACTTTTTCAAAGTATGGCGTTGGCGGGCGGGGCTAAAGTGGAGGTTATATAGATGCTCCATTGAAGCCGCCCGTGATCCTAAACAGAGTGACCAATCGCGGTCTTAAGGGGAGTAGTTCATTAACGCAATATGGTGATTCAAGATGTCAGGGGCAGTCCACAGATTTAAATTTCGCGGGTGATTATCCAAACCACGCCTACGATGTTTACACTTCAAAGCGCATGCGTTAGGACTTAGATTTCATGTGGATGTTTGCTCTTAAGTACGCATGCGATGGGACTTAGACTTCCATTATACTTTCTTGTGCTTATATGAGCGCTAAAAGCGCTGAAGAGTAAATCAAGTGTTATTATGCATATTAGTTATACATTAAGACTCAGATCCATACGATGTTTGTATTTATTTGTTCAATAATGCTTAATGTTGATTTGCTCCTCCGATTCTGGAGATATGGATTTTATAGTGTGGGTGTAATAAATGAATTTGTATACAATAAAGTATGCTGTGATTTTTGCATTATTTATGCAATATTGTTATGCTGTAATTATTATCGCTATTACCAAGTATTATTATGCATATTAGTTGTACATTAGGACTCAAAAACATGCGATGTTTGTATTTATTTGTTCAGTAGAAATACTCGATGTTGATCTGCTGCTCCAATTATGGAATATGGATTTTATAGTGCGGGTGTAATAAATGAATTTGTGTGCAATGAAGTGTGCTATAGTTTTTACGTTATTTATGCAATATTGTTATGCTATAATTATTATAATCGTTATTACAATAATTGCGAATATTTGTTATCTGGACTGATTCTTGACTTATCTCTTCATTTCCAGATGGCCATGATATTTTAATCCCTACGGGCAAGGCAACCCGAGTGTTCATCGCTGAACGTTTGGTAAGTATGTATCTATTATTGGTTATGAATTTATTATGTATTTTTATTATTGGTTTTGATGATTCACGTGGAAATGGCCATTTTGAACGATTTTTTTTGTTTGTATGTAAGAGGGTTGTTGGGGTGCAAATTTAGGATCTAAAAAGCATATATATACACAGATCGTTTACATGTACCTAAATTAAAGAAATGGAGTAAAGGTAAAACCCTCGTTTAACCCTTGCGGGGAAAGTGTTTGTAGGCGATGTATCCACCTAGCTTCTGCCTGTAAGAGTTTCAGGTCTAAATCTCCTTTTCTAGGTCCAAGGCGTATTGCTTCGATACCCCAGAACACTAGTCCTTTGGGGTTTCCATTATGAAAATCGTTAATATGGCGTGCTACGCTGGTTTCCGTTTTTGTTTTGATATTGCTTAGATGGGAGCCGATGCGATTTTTATAAGGCTGAATTGTTTTCCCGACATAAAGCAAGTCACAGGGACATTTGGCTGCGTATACTATGCCTCTAGTCTGGCAATTAATGAATTGTCTTATGGTATAAATTTTCTGGTCTATTGGGTTAGTAAAAGTCTTCATTTTCGGTACATGTTTACAATGGACACATGAGCCACATGGGTAGGAGCCCTTTATATCAGATTTAAGCCATGTGGTTGATGAATTTTCTTCAGTCGTGTTGGAAAAATGACTGTGTACCAGGTGGTCTTTTAGGTTTCTTCCCCTTCTATATGTAATACTTGGGGTGTCTGAGAGAACTTCCTTCAAGTCAGGATCTGCTTGTAATACTGGCCAGTATTGTTGTATGATTTGTTTCATTTTGTGATGTGCTGAATCAAATGTGCCTATACATCTGATGACCTTAGATGTTGGGGTCGTGTATGTGTTTTTATTGAGTAAAGTATTGCGGTCAGTAGTTCTTGCGCGATAAAAAGCCCTATGAAGAACCTTTTTGGGGTATCCTCTATTGATGAATCTTCGATATAGTACCTCGCATTCACTAAGAAATGCCTCTTCTGTAGAGCAATTTCTCCTCGCCCTGAGATATTGTCCGACTGGAATTCCTTTTTTAAGAGGGGTAGGGTGGAAGCTTTTCCACTGTAAGAAATTATTTGTAGCTGTGGTTTTACGGTAAATTTTCGTCGAAAGGTCACCATTGTCTTCAATTGAGATCGTAAGGTCCAAAAAATTTAATTTGATTAGAATGAATCTCGCTTGTTAACGTGAGTCCTATAGTGTTAGAATTGAGGTACCCTACGAATTCGTTAAAGAGCGCTACATCTCCGTCCCACAGTATTAGGACGTCATCGATGTAGCGCCCCCAGAAGAGTACATGGTCAGTGTATTGTTGGTAGTTTTCATTGAATACCTGGGTGGCTTCCCACCAGCCGAGATAGAGATTGGCATAGGTGGGAGCACAACTAGTACCCATTGCAGTCCCAGTCTTCTGAAGGTAGAATTTTTTATCAAAAATAAAGTAGTTATGAGATAGGAGAAAGTTGAGTAGTTTTAATACCAGCTTGTTGTGAGGTATGAACGTATTACCTCTACTTGATAAAAAGTATTCTACAGCATGTAAGCCATGTTCATGTTTAATACTGGTATAAAGGGCTTCTACATCTAGGCTAGCAAGCATTACTCCAGGAATTACTGATGTTTCTTGTAATTTTTTGACTGTGGCTGTGGTATCTTTGAGGTATGATGGTAGTGTTTCGACAAATGATGCTAGTACTTGATCCACATATTTACTTATGCCTTCGGTAAGGCAGCCATTGCCGGAGACAATCGGTCGTCCAGGCATAGGTACCCTTTGCTTGTGAACTTTCGGAAGGGCATAGAAGGTGGCCAACATAGGGGTTGGATTGTAAAGGGCTTTAAATTCGAGATCTGACAATAATTTTTGGTCTTTTGCTCCAGTCAGTAGTTGCTTCAGTTCACTCAGGTATTCCTTTGAGGGGTCACCTTGCAATATTTTATATGTATTTTCATCTTGTAATAGACGTAGGCACATTTGTCTGTAGTCATCTTTTTCCATGATTACCAAATTCCCTCCCTTATCCGAGGGTTTTATTTCAATTAGTTGATTTTGAGTAAGATCTTTTAATGCTTTGTTTTCTTGATGGGTTAAGTTCATAGCACCTTTGGAAATTTTTGTCTCAGTTTTTTGTATATCATTGCAGACTAGGTTCACAAACTTATCTATATTATGAAATGTCACCAATGATGGTGTGAATAGAGATTTGGGTCGTAAATTTGTGACTGGTGCTGAGAATTCATGTATTCCTGTCTCATTTTCAGTTTGGAGATCAAACAGAGCTTCAATTGCTTCTCTTTCTCTTATTGATAGATTAGACGGATTAGCTTGCCTGTTTTTATAAAATTTGTGAAGAGCTAGTTTCCTAGCAAAAAGATGGATATCCTTTATCCATGTAAATTTGTCAAAACGGGGGGTAGGTGTATAGGACAAACCTTTTTCCAGTATTTTAATTTCCACATCTGTAAGTGTAACAGAAGACAGGTTCAGAATTTGTGGTTTTTCATTCAATTGTATCGGGGATTTTTGTATGCCCATTGGCTGCGATCTCTGAGTTGAGCCGGGCCTAAAAAATGACTTGTGATTGGTGGTTGAATAGTAAGTGGGGCGTAATTCATTTGTTGTTGTTGTGCTTGCCCAAGTGTTGTGGTTGGTGCATTGTTTGTCGTAGTGTTGGGATGTGCAGAAGGTAAGGAAGATGTACCACATGAAGATGATGGTACAAGGTTGCCAATTTGTGTCATTGCCATTTCTTGTGGTCTTTGGTATTGGGGTGCTTGATGCTGGTGCTGTGATGTTTGGTTTGGGGTCCATCCTTGATTTGTGACTTGACGTTGTGTTTGTTGTCTTTTGTTCTTTGATTTTCGTGTTTGTTTTTTAGGATAGAAGTCCCTCGCTCTCTGTCGTTGGTATCCACCACCGTCTGAAAATGTTGGGTCTTCTGTACCGGAATAGTCTGATTCCGAGTATTCTGAGTATTGATGTCTATTCGTGTTAGTGATCTCTTTGTAAACTTCTCCTGTTTCGAAGTCTCTTTTATCACGGATATATTTACGATGTTTTCGCTCCTTTATCTCTGATTGAAAGATCTCAATGTGCCGTTGTAGCCTTGTTTCGAAGTTTGTGAACTCTGGGTTAGTATTGAAAAATTGTATTTGTTGTAGCTGTGTTTCTAACTGGACTGTTAGTTTTGAGAAGACTGTTCTTTCATGCGTTAATAAATATTCTAGCATGCGTATAGAATTAGCCGTCATTAGTTGTTGCCAGCCTTTTATGAATTCGGCGTCCTCTTGATGTGAGTTTGGACGAATGTTAATGCGTAGTCCTCGATATACGATTTTTTGATCGATGTAGGTTTGGAGACTGCTGATCTCCCACCATGACCTAATGTAGCTCTTGTAGGTCTTCTGTAACTCCTTGAACGCTGTGTTTATATCTATGCTGTTCAAGGGGAGATCGGCTAAAGAGAATACTTGATTAGCAGCACTTTGGAGGGTCTCTGTTGATAGTATGTTTGATAAGAAACTTGCCATAATACGTATTCGTATTTAATTGTTTAGATCAGAAACAACTTATCCACAATTGTGGGAGACAGGATCTAAAAATGAGAGGGTTAACTCTCTATGTAACTGATTGGGGTAGGTGATCCCAACCTTAAGGGAGGTATTGGTTAACAGTTGAAACTTAGAGCCTAGGCCTAGATACCCTACTTGCCCAAAAGGTAAAACTTAACTTTTAATCATTATTATAAAATATACATAAAGAGGAAAAATGTGATTATTGTGTATATACAGTGCTAGTAAAAATAGATACACACTGCTGAGTATATGATGAGATAATGAATTCAGAACAGTAATTTTTCACTGGGTCTTACAACCACTTATGAGGTTCAGGTTTATAACACTCTGGGAGGTATGTGACCTTTGCAGTTGTTATGCTGATTTATGCTATATGCACTAGTGACACATGACTGATCTGTTTTTCATTCACTTTGAAAAAAAAAAAATTTTTTCCACTCTTTTTTATGTGGTTATAAATAGTAGCAAGGCGTTGTGACTCTTACGGAGGGGATTGGAAACACGATACATAACTGTCTTGTGTTTAATTACTTATAGTTGTCGAGTCAGAAATAGTGCACTTGAGATGAGTGTCACTATATTCTATAAATGATGTAAGCGGCTTGGTAACTGTAGCGCTGATTCTCCTGCTACCAGTTATACATATACCGCTTACAATCACTTTGGATGCGGGACCAGGCTGTGATATACGGGGGGAGGGCTTGGACCACTGTGTCCGCTCTTAGCCTATATTCCAACCCGTAGTCAGCAAGGCTGGGTGCCCGTTATCGTAGGTATCGCTACTTATAATTTGACTCCAGTTAACTGTGGCGGTACTGAGGTGGCACTAAGCTGCTTGCGCTATTGTGCTCTAACGGCGAATGTACAATCGCTCGCTATCTGATAGTCACAGCATGCTACGGCAGATGCTGATTCAGATGCTGCCGCTGGAGTACTAACCGCTCACAACGGCGGGGCTAACCGCTCACTTCAGCGGGTACTACTGGGTGAGTGGTACTAAGTATCCAATTCTCTCCGTGTCACAATTGCTACTCCCTGTCTAATGGTTCACATACTCTTCACATTATCTACTCAGTTCAGTGTGATGCTATATTAAAATTGCCTTAGCCATCCTGCTACTACTGACTAGTTTCGTCGGCGGCGCCGACTTTTTCAAAGTATGGCGTTGGCGGGCGGGGCTAAAGTGGAGGTTATATAGATGCTCCATTGAAGCCGCCCGTGATCCTAAACAGAGTGACCAATCGCGGTCTTAAGGGGAGTAGTTCATTAACGCAATATGGTGATTCAAGATGTCAGGGGCAGTCCACAGATTTAAATTTCGCGGGTGATTATCCAAACCACGCCTACGATGTTTACACTTCAAAGCGCATGCGTTAGGACTTAGATTTCATGTGGATGTTTGCTCTTAAGTACGCATGCGATGGGACTTAGACTTCCATTATACTTTCTTGTGCTTATATGAGCGCTAAAAGCGCTGAAGAGTAAATCAAGTGTTATTATGCATATTAGTTATACATTAAGACTCAGATCCATACGATGTTTGTATTTATTTGTTCAATAATGCTTAATGTTGATTTGCTCCTCCGATTCTGGAGATATGGATTTTATAGTGTGGGTGTAATAAATGAATTTGTATACAATAAAGTATGCTGTGATTTTTGCATTATTTATGCAATATTGTTATGCTGTAATTATTATCGCTATTACCAAGTATTATTATGCATATTAGTTGTACATTAGGACTCAAAAACATGCGATGTTTGTATTTATTTGTTCAGTAGAAATACTCGATGTTGATCTGCTGCTCCAATTATGGAATATGGATTTTATAGTGCGGGTGTAATAAATGAATTTGTGTGCAATGAAGTGTGCTATAGTTTTTACGTTATTTATGCAATATTGTTATGCTATAATTATTATAATCGTTATTACAATAATTGCGAATATTTGTTATCTGGACTGATTCTTGACTTATCTCTTCATTTCCAGATGGCCATGATATTTTAATCCCTACGGGCAAGGCAACCCGAGTGTTCATCGCTGAACGTTTGGTAAGTATGTATCTATTATTGGTTATGAATTTATTATGTATTTTTATTATTGGTTTTGATGATTCACGTGGAAATGGCCATTTTGAACGATTTTTTTTGTTTGTATGTAAGAGGGTTGTTGGGGTGCAAATTTAGGATCTAAAAAGCATATATATACACAGATCGTTTACATGTACCTAAATTAAAGAAATGGAGTAAAGGTAAAACCCTCGTTTAACCCTTGCGGGGAAAGTGTTTGTAGGCGATGTATCCACCTAGCTTCTGCCTGTAAGAGTTTCAGGTCTAAATCTCCTTTTCTAGGTCCAAGGCGTATTGCTTCGATACCCCAGAACACTAGTCCTTTGGGGTTTCCATTATGAAAATCGTTAATATGGCGTGCTACGCTGGTTTCCGTTTTTGTTTTGATATTGCTTAGATGGGAGCCGATGCGATTTTTAAAAGGCTGAATTGTTTTCCCGACATAAAGCAAGTCACAGGGACATTTGGCTGCGTATACTATGCCTCTAGTCTGGCAATTAATGAATTGTCTTATGGTATAAATTTTCTGGTCTATTGGGTTAGTAAAAGTCTTCATTTTCGGTACATGTTTACAATGGACACATGAGCCACATGGGTAGGAGCCCTTTATATCAGATTTAAGCCATGTGGTTGATGAATTATCTTCAGTCGTGTTGGAAAAATGACTGTGTACCAGGTGGTCTTTTAGGTTTCTTCCCCTTCTATATGTAATACTTGGGGTGTCTGAGAGAACTTCCTTCAAGTCAGGATCTGCTTGTAATACTGGCCAGTATTGTTGTATGATTTGTTTCATTTTGTGATGTGCTGAATCAAATGTGCCTATACATCTGATGACCTTAGATGTTGGGGTCGTGTATGTGTTTTTATTGAGTAAAGTATTGCGGTCAGTAGTTCTTGCGCGATAAAAAGCCCTATGAAGAACCTTTTTGGGGTATCCTCTATTGATGAATCTTCGATATAGTACCTCGCATTCACTAAGAAATGCCTCTTCTGTAGAGCAATTTCTCCTCGCCCTGAGATATTGTCCGACTGGAATTCCTTTTTTAAGAGGGGTAGGGTGGAAGCTTTTCCACTGTAAGAAATTATTTGTAGCTGTGGTTTTACGGTAAATTTTCGTCGAAAGGTCACCATTGTCTTCAATTGAGATCGTAAGGTCCAAAAAATTTATTTGATTAGAATGAATCTCGCTTGTTAACGTGAGTCCTATAGTGTTAGAATTGAGGTACCCTACGAATTCGTTAAAGAGCGCTACATCTCCGTCCCACAGTATTAGGACGTCATCGATGTAGCGCCCCCAGAAGAGTACATGGTCAGTGTATTGTTGGTAGTTTTCATTGAATACCTGGGTGGCTTCCCACCAGCCGAGATAGAGATTGGCATAGGTGGGAGCACAACTAGTACCCATTGCAGTCCCAGTCTTCTGAAGGTAGAATTTTTTATCAAAAATAAAGTAGTTATGAGATAGGAGAAAGTTGAGTAGTTTTAATACCAGCTTGTTGTGAGGTATGAACGTATTACCTCTACTTGATAAAAAGTATTCTACAGCATGTAAGCCATGTTCATGTTTAATACTGGTATAAAGGGCTTCTACATCTAGGCTAGCAAGCATTACTCCAGGAATTACTGATGTTTCTTGTAATTTTTTGACTGTGGCTGTGGTATCTTTGAGGTATGATGGTAGTGTTTCGACAAATGATGCTAGTACTTGATCCACATATTTACTTATGCCTTCGGTAAGGCAGCCATTGCCGGAGACAATCGGTCGTCCAGGCATAGGTACCCTTTGCTTGTGAACTTTCGGAAGGGCATAGAAGGTGGCCAACATAGGGGTTGGATTGTAAAGGGCTTTAAATTCGAGATCTGACAATAATTTTTGGTCTTTTGCTCCAGTCAGTAGTTGCTTCAGTTCACTCAGGTATTCCTTTGAGGGGTCACCTTGCAATATTTTATATGTATTTTCATCTTGTAATAGACGTAGGCACATTTGTCTGTAGTCATCTTTTTCCATGATTACCAAATTCCCTCCCTTATCCGAGGGTTTTATTTCAATTAGTTGATTTTGAGTAAGATCTTTTAATGCTTTGTTTTCTTGATGGGTTAAGTTCATAGCACCTTTGGAAATTTTTGTCTCAGTTTTTTGTATATCATTGCAGACTAGGTTCACAAACTTATCTATATTATGAAATGTCACCAATGATGGTGTGAATAGAGATTTGGGTCGTAAATTTGTGACTGGTGCTGAGAATTCATGTATTCCTGTCTCATTTTCAGTTTGGAGATCAAACAGAGCTTCAATTGCTTCTCTTTCTCTTATTGATAGATTAGACGGATTAGCTTGCCTGTTTTTATAAAATTTGTGAAGAGCTAGTTTCCTAGCAAAAAGATGGATATCCTTTATCCATGTAAATTTGTCAAAACGGGGGGTAGGTGTATAGGACAAACCTTTTTCCAGTATTTTAATTTCCACATCTGTAAGTGTAACAGAAGACAGGTTCAGAATTTGTGGTTTTTCATTCAATTGTATCGGGGATTTTTGTATGCCCATTGGCTGCGATCTCTGAGTTGAGCCGGGCCTAAAAAATGACTTGTGATTGGTGGTTGAATAGTAAGTGGGGCGTAATTCATTTGTTGTTGTTGTGCTTGCCCAAGTGTTGTGGTTGGTGCATTGTTTGTCGTAGTGTTGGGATGTGCAGAAGGTAAGGAAGATGTACCACATGAAGATGATGGTACAAGGTTGCCAATTTGTGTCATTGCCATTTCTTGTGGTCTTTGGTATTGGGGTGCTTGATGCTGGTGCTGTGATGTTTGGTTTGGGGTCCATCCTTGATTTGTGACTTGACGTTGTGTTTGTTGTCTTTTGTTCTTTGATTTTCGTGTTTGTTTTTTAGGATAGAAGTCCCTCGCTCTCTGTCGTTGGTATCCACCACCGTCTGAAAATGTTGGGTCTTCTGTACCGGAATAGTCTGATTCCGAGTATTCTGAGTATTGATGTCTATTCGTGTTAGTGATCTCTTTGTAAACTTCTCCTGTTTCGAAGTCTCTTTTATCACGGATATATTTACGATGTTTTCGCTCCTTTATCTCTGATTGAAAGATCTCAATGTGCCGTTGTAGCCTTGTTTCGAAGTTTGTGAACTCTGGGTTAGTATTGAAAAATTGTATTTGTTGTAGCTGTGTTTCTAACTGGACTGTTAGTTTTGAGAAGACTGTTCTTTCATGCGTTAATAAATATTCTAGCATGCGTATAGAATTAGCCGTCATTAGTTGTTGCCAGCCTTTTATGAATTCGGCGTCCTCTTGATGTGAGTTTGGACGAATGTTAATGCGTAGTCCTCGATATACGATTTTTTGATCGATGTAGGTTTGGAGACTGCTGATCTCCCACCATGACCTAATGTAGCTCTTGTAGGTCTTCTGTAACTCCTTGAACGCTGTGTTTATATCTATGCTGTTCAAGGGGAGATCGGCTAAAGAGAATACTTGATTAGCAGCACTTTGGAGGGTCTCTGTTGATAGTATGTTTGATAAGAAACTTGCCATAATACGTATTCGTATTTAATTGTTTAGATCAGAAACAACTTATCCACAATTGTGGGAGACAGGATCTAAAAATGAGATGGTTAACTCTCTATGTAACTGATTGGGGTAGGTGATCCCAACCTTAAGGGAGGTATTGGTTAACAGTTGAAACTTAGAGCCTAGGCCTAGATACCCTACTTGCCCAAAAGGTAAAACTTAACTTTTAATCATTATTATAAAATATACATAAAGAGGAAAAATGTGATTATTGTGTATATACAGTGCTAGTAAAAATAGATACACACTGCTGAGTATATGATGAGATAATGAATTCAGAACAGTAATTTTTCACTGGGTCTTACAACCACTTATGAGGTTCAGGTTTATAACACTCTGGGAGGTATGTGACCTTTGCAGTTGTTATGCTGATTTATGCTATATGCACTAGTGACACATGACTGATCTGTTTTTCATTCACTTTGAAAAAAAAAAAATTTTTTCCACTCTTTTTTATGTGGTTATAAATAGTAGCAAGGCGTTGTGACTCTTACGGAGGGGATTGGAAACACGATACATAACTGTCTTGTGTTTAATTACTTATAGTTGTCGAGTCAGAAATAGTGCACTTGAGATGAGTGTCACTATATTCTATAAATGATGTAAGCGGCTTGGTAACTGTAGCGCTGATTCTCCTGCTACCAGTTATACATATACCGCTTACAATCACTTTGGATGCGGGACCAGGCTGTGATATACGGGGGGAGGGCTTGGACCACTGTGTCCGCTCTTAGCCTATATTCCAACCCGTAGTCAGCAAGGCTGGGTGCCCGTTATCGTAGGTATCGCTACTTATAATTTGACTCCAGTTAACTGTGGCGGTACTGAGGTGGCACTAAGCTGCTTGCGCTATTGTGCTCTAACGGCGAATGTACAATCGCTCGCTATCTGATAGTCACAGCATGCTACGGCAGATGCTGATTCAGATGCTGCCGCTGGAGTACTAACCGCTCACAACGGCGGGGCTAACCGCTCACTTCAGCGGGTACTACTGGGTGAGTGGTACTAAGTATCCAATTCTCTCCGTGTCACAATTGCTACTCCCTGTCTAATGGTTCACATACTCTTCACATTATCTACTCAGTTCAGTGTGATGCTATATTAAAATTGCCTTAGCCATCCTGCTACTACTGACTAGTTTCGTCGGCTGCGCCGACTTTTTCAAAGTATGGCGTTGGCGGGCGGGGCTAAAGTGGAGGTTATATAGATGCTCCATTGAAGCCGCCCGTGATCCTAAACAGAGTGACCAATCGCGGTCTTAAGGGGAGTAGTTCATTAACGCAATATGGTGATTCAAGATGTCAGGGGCAGTCCACAGATTTAAATTTCGCGGGTGATTATCCAAACCACGCCTACGATGTTTACACTTCAAAGCGCATGCGTTAGGACTTAGATTTCATGTGGATGTTTGCTCTTAAGTACGCATGCGATGGGACTTAGACTTCCATTATACTTTCTTGTGCTTATATGAGCGCTAAAAGCGCTGAAGAGTAAATCAAGTGTTATTATGCATATTAGTTATACATTAAGACTCAGATCCATACGATGTTTGTATTTATTTGTTCAATAATGCTTAATGTTGATTTGCTCCTCCGATTCTGGAGATATGGATTTTATAGTGTGGGTGTAATAAATGAATTTGTATACAATAAAGTATGCTGTGATTTTTGCATTATTTATGCAATATTGTTATGCTGTAATTATTATCGCTATTACCAAGTATTATTATGCATATTAGTTGTACATTAGGACTCAAAAACATGCGATGTTTGTATTTATTTGTTCAGTAGAAATACTCGATGTTGATCTGCTGCTCCAATTATGGAATATGGATTTTATAGTGCGGGTGTAATAAATGAATTTGTGTGCAATGAAGTGTGCTATAGTTTTTACGTTATTTATGCAATATTGTTATGCTATAATTATTATAATCGTTATTACAATAATTGCGAATATTTGTTATCTGGACTGATTCTTGACTTATCTCTTCATTTCCAGATGGCCATGATATTTTAATCCCTACGGGCAAGGCAACCCGAGTGTTCATCGCTGAACGTTTGGTAAGTATGTATCTATTATTGGTTATGAATTTATTATGTATTTTTATTATTGGTTTTGATGATTCACGTGGAAATGGCCATTTTGAACGATTTTTTTTGTTTGTATGTAAGAGGGTTGTTGGGGTGCAAATTTAGGATCTAAAAAGCATATATATACACAGATCGTTTACATGTACCTAAATTAAAGAAATGGAGTAAAGGTAAAACCCTCGTTTAACCCTTGCGGGGAAAGTGTTTGTAGGCGATGTATCCACCTAGCTTCTGCCTGTAAGAGTTTCAGGTCTAAATCTCCTTTTCTAGGTCCAAGGCGTATTGCTTCGATACCCCAGAACACTAGTCCTTTGGGGTTTCCATTATGAAAATCGTTAATATGGCGTGCTACGCTGGTTTCCGTTTTTGTTTTGATATTGCTTAGATGGGAGCCGATGCGATTTTTAAAAGGCTGAATTGTTTTCCCGACATAAAGCAAGTCACAGGGACATTTGGCTGCGTATACTATGCCTCTAGTCTGGCAATTAATGAATTGTCTTATGGTATAAATTTTCTGGTCTATTGGGTTAGTAAAAGTCTTCATTTTCGGTACATGTTTACAATGGACACATGAGCCACATGGGTAGGAGCCCTTTATATCAGATTTAAGCCATGTGGTTGATGAATTATCTTCAGTCGTGTTGGAAAAATGACTGTGTACCAGGTGGTCTTTTAGGTTTCTTCCCCTTCTATATGTAATACTTGGGGTGTCTGAGAGAACTTCCTTCAAGTCAGGATCTGCTTGTAATACTGGCCAGTATTGTTGTATGATTTGTTTCATTTTGTGATGTGCTGAATCAAATGTGCCTATACATCTGATGACCTTAGATGTTGGGGTCGTGTATGTGTTTTTATTGAGTAAAGTATTGCGGTCAGTAGTTCATAGTCATGTGTCATGTGTCAGAAGTCATGTGTCAGTAGTCATGTGTCACTAGTGCATATAGCATAAATCAGCATAACAACTGCAAAGGTCACATACCTCCCAGAGTGTTATAAACCTGAACCTCATAAGTGGTTGTAAGACCCAGTGAAAAATTACTGTTCTGAATTCATTATCTCATCATATACTCAGCAGTGTGTATCTATTTTTACTAGCACTGTATATACACAATAATCACATTTTTCCTCTTTATGTATATTTTATAATAATGATTAAAAGTTAAGTTTTACCTTTTGGGCAAGTAGGGTATCTAGGCCTAGGCTATAAGTTTCAACAGAAATGAAATTCAGTGCGGATTGGATGACAGGCACCCTAGGCACCCAGGATCGGCTTTAGTTTCACGTGTATCTCTTAAGCCGGCAGAGAAAACCCACCTGATATGCGCTCCACACAATTGAATTAGAGACGCCGTTGATTTTCTATGGGAATTGCAGAAATGACTTCTAAGCCTCAAAATAATGACTTTTTTTCCTAAGGTGGTAGGAATGAAACTCAGTGCGGGCTGGATGGGGTCCCCCCTGGGCACCGCAGACCTAAGCTTGTTTAACATCTACCTCTTAAAGGGACCGAGAAAAAATGACCTTTTCTGCACTCCAATGTAAGTCAATGGGGCGATTTTTTGGCTATGTGCTAGAAATGAAATTGAGTGCGGATTGGATGACAGGCACCCTAGGCACCCAGGATCGGCTTTAGTTTCACGTGTATCTCTTAAGCCGGCAAAGAAAACCCACCTGATATGCGCTCCACACAATTGAATTAGAGACGCCGTTGATTTTCTATGGGAATTGCAGAAATGACTTCTAAGCCTCAAAATAATGACTTTTTTTCCTAAGGTGGTAGGAATGAAACTCAGTGCGGGCTAGATGGGGTCCCCCCTGGGCACCGCAGACCTAAGCTTGTTTAACTCCTACCTCTTAAAGGGACCGAGAAAAAATGACCTTTTCTGCACTCCAATGTAAGTCAATGGGGCGATTTTTTGGCTATGTGCTAGAAATGAAATTCAGTGCGGATTGGATGACAGGCTTTTTTCCTAAGGTGGTAGGAATGAAACTCAGTGCGGGCTGGATGGGGTCCCCCCTGGGCACCGCAGACCTAAGCTTGTTTAACTCCTACCTCTTAAAGGGACCGAGAAAAAATGACCTTTTCTGCACTCCAATGTAAGTCAATGGGGCGATTTTTTGGCTATGTGCTAGAAATGAAATTCAGTGCGGATTGGATGACAGGCACCCTAGGCACCCAGGATCGGCTTTAGTTTCACGTGTATCTCTTAAGCCAGCAGAGAAAACCCACCTGATATGCGCTCCACACAATTGAATTAGAGACGCCGTTGATTTTCTATGGGAATTGCAGAAATGACTTCTAAGCCTCAAAATAATGACTTTTTTTCCTAAGGTGGTAGGAATGAAACTCAGTGCGGGCTGGATGGGGTCCCCCCTGGGCACCGCAGACCTAAGCTTGTTTAACTCCTACCTCTTAAAGGGACCGAGAAAAAATGACCTTTTCTGCACTCCAATGTAAGTCAATGGGGCGATTTTTTGGCTATGTGCTAGAAATGAAATTGAGTGCGGATTGGATGACAGGCACCCTAGGCACCCAGGATCGGCTTTAGTTTCACGTGTATCTCTTAAGCCGGCAGAGAAAACCCACCTGATATGCGCTCCACACAATTGAATTAGAGACGCCGTTGATTTTCTATGGGAATTGCAGAAATGACTTCTAAGCCTCAAAATAATGACTTTTTTTCCTAAGGTGGTAGGAATGAAACTCAGTGCGGGCTGGATGGGGTCCCCCCTGGGCACCGCAGACCTAAGCTTGTTTAACTCCTACCTCTTAAAGGGACCGAGAAAAAATGACCTTTTCTGCACTCCAATGTAAGTCAATGGGGCGATTTTTTGGCTATGTGCTAGAAATGAAATTCAGTGCGGATTGGATGACAGGCACCCTAGGCACCCAGGATCGGCTTTAGTTTCACGTGTATCTCTTAAGCCAGCAGAGAAAACCCACCTGATATGCGCTCCACACAATTGAATTAGAGACGCCGTTGATTTTCTATGGGAATTGCAGAAATGACTTCTAAGCCTCAAAATAATGACTTTTTTTCCTAAGGTGGTAGGAATGAAACTCAGTGCGGGCTGGATGGGGTCCCCCCTGGGCACCGCAGACCTAAGCTTGTTTAACTCCTACCTCTTAAAGGGACCGAGAAAAAATGACCTTTTCTGCACTCCAATGTAAGTCAATGGGGCGATTTTTTGGCTATGTGCTAGAAATGAAATTCAGTGCGGATTGGATGACAGGCACCCTAGGCACCCAGGATCGGCTTTAGTTTCACGTGTATCTTATAAGCCGGCAGAGAAAATTCACCTGATATGCGCTCCACACAATTGAATTAGAGACGCCGTTGATTTTCTATGGGAATTGCAGAAATGACTTCTAAGCCTCAAAATAATGACTTTTTTTCCTAAGGTGGTAGGAATGAAACTCAGTGCGGGCTGGATGGGGTCCCCCCTGGGCACCGCAGACCTAAGCTTGTTTAACTCCTACCTCTTAAAGGGACCGAGAAAAAATGACCTTTTCTGCACTCCAATGTAAGTCAATGGGGCGATTTTTTGGCTATGTGCTAGAAATGAAATTCAGTGCGGATTGGATGACAGGCACCCTAGGCACCCAGGATCGGCTTTAGTTTCACGTGTATCTCTTAAGCCGGCAGAGAAAACCCACCTGATATGCGCTCCACACAATTGAATTAGAGACGCCGTTGATTTTCTATGGGAATTGCAGAAATGACTTCTAAGCCTCAAAATAATGACTTTTTTTCCTAAGGTGGTAGGAATGAAACTCAGTGCGGGCTGGATGGGGTCCCCCCTGGGCACCGCAGACCTAAGCTTGTTTAACTCCTACCTCTTAAAGGGACCGAGAAAAAATGACCTTTTCTGCACTCCAATGTAAGTCAATGGGGCGATTTTTTGGCTATGTGCTAGAAATGAAATTGAGTGCGGATTGGATGACAGGCACCCTATTCACCCAGGATCGGCTTTAGTTTCACGTGTATCTCTTAAGCCGGCAGAGAAAACCCACCTGATATGCGCTCCACACAATTGAATTAGAGACGCCGTTGATTTTCTATGGGAATTGCAGAAATGACTTCTAAGCCTCAAAATAATGACTTTTTTTCCTAAGGTGGTAGGAATGAAACTCAGTGCGGGCTGGATGGGGTCCCCCCTGGGCACCGCAGACCTAAGCTTGTTTAACTCCTACCTCTTAAAGGGACCGAGAAAAAATGACCTTTTCTGCACTCCAATGTAAGTCAATGGGGCGATTTTTTGGCTATGTGCTAGAAATGAAATTGAGTGCGGATTGGATGACAGGCACCCTAGGCACCCAGGATCGGCTTTAGTTTCACGTGTATCTCTTAAGCCGGCAGAGAAAACCCACCTGATATGCGCTCCACACAATTGAATTAGAGACGCCGTTGATTTTCTATGGGAATTGCAGAAATGACTTCTAAGCCTCAAAATAATGACTTTTTTTCCTAAGGTGGTAGGAATGAAACTCAGTGCGGGCTAGATGGGGTCCCCCCTGGGCACCGCAGACCTAAGCTTGTTTAACTCCTACCTCTTAAAGGGACCGAGAAAAAATGACCTTTTCTGCACTCCAATGTAAGTCAATGGGGCGATTTTTTGGCTATGTGCTAGAAATGAAATTCAGTGCGGATTGGATGACAGGCACCCTAGGCACCCAGGATCGGCTTTAGTTTCACGTGTATCTCTTAAGCCGGCAGAGAAAACCCACCTGATATGCGCTCCACACAATTGAATTAGAGACGCCGTTGATTTTCTATGGGAATTGCAGAAATGACTTCTAAGCCTCAAAATAATGACTTTTTTTCCTAAGGTGGTAGGAATGAAACTCAGTGCGGGCTAGATGGGGTCCCCCCTGGGCACCGCAGACCTAAGCTTGTTTAACTCCTACCTCTTAAAGGGACCGAGAAAAAATGACCTTTTCTGCACTCCAATGTAAGTCAATGGGGCGATTTTTTGGCTATGTGCTAGAAATGAAATTGAGTGCGGATTGGATGACAGGCACCCTAGGCACCCAGGATCGGCTTTAGTTTCACGTGTATCTCTTAAGCCGGCAGAGAAAACCCACCTGATATGCGCTCCACACAATTGAATTAGAGACGCCGTTGATTTTCTATGGGAATTGCAGAAATGACTTCTAAGCCTCAAAATAATGACTTTTTTTCCTAAGGTGGTAGGAATGAAACTCAGTGCGGGCTGGATGGGGTCCCCCCTGGGCACCGCAGACCTAAGCTTGTTTAACTCCTACCTCTTAAAGGGACCGAGAAAAAATGACCTTTTCTGCACTCCAATGTAAGTCAATGGGGCGATTTTTTGGCTATGTGCTAGAAATGAAATTCAGTGCGGATTGGATGACAGGCACCCTAGGCACCCAGGATCGGCTTTAGTTTCACGTGTATCTCTTAAGCCGGCAGAGAAAACCCACCTGATATGCGCTCCACACAATTGAATTAGAGACGCCGTTGATTTTCTATGGGAATTGCAGAAATGACTTCTAAGCCTCAAAATAATGACTTTTTTTCCTAAGGTGGTAGGAATGAAACTCAGTGCGGGCTAGATGGGGTCCCCCCTGGGCACCGCAGACCTAAGCTTGTTTAACTCCTACCTCTTAAAGGGACCAAGAAAAAATGACCTTTTCTGCACTCCAATGTAAGTCAATGGGGCGATTTTTTGGCTATGTGCTAGAAATGAAATTGAGTGCGGATTGGATGACAGGCACCCTAGGCACCCAGGATCGGCTTTAGTTTCACGTGTATCTCTTAAGCCGGCAGAGAAAACCCACCTGATATGCGCTCCACACAATTGAATTAGAGACGCCGTTGATTTTCTATGGGAATTGCAGAAATGACTTCTAAGCCTCAAAATAATGACTTTTTTTCCTAAGGTGGTAGGAATGAAACTCAGTGCGGGCTAGATGGGGTCCCCCCTGGGCACCGCAGACCTAAGCTTGTTTAACTCCTACCTCTTAAAGGGACCGAGAAAAAATGACCTTTTCTGCACTCCAATGTAAGTCAATGGGGCGATTTTTTGGCTATGTGCTAGAAATGAAATTGAGTGCGGATTGGATGACAGGCACCCTAGGCACCCAGGATCGGCTTTAGTTTCACGTGTATCTCTTAAGCCGGCAGAGAAAACCCACCTGATATGCGCTCCACACAATTGAATTAGAGACGCCGTTGATTTTCTATGGGAATTGCAGAAATGACTTCTAAGCCTCAAAATAATGACTTTTTTTCCTAAGGTGGTAGGAATGAAACTCAGTGCGGGCTAGATGGGGTCCCCCCTGGGCACCGCAGACCTAAGCTTGTTTAACTCCTACCTCTTAAAGGGACCGAGAAAAAATGACCTTTTCTGCACTCCAATGTAAGTCAATGGGGCGATTTTTTGGCTATGTGCTAGAAATGAAATTGAGTGCGGATTGGATGACAGGCACCCTAGGCACCCAGGATCGGCTTTAGTTTCACGTGTATCTCTTAAGCCGGCAAAGAAAACCCACCTGATATGCGCTCCACACAATTGAATTAGAGACGCCGTTGATTTTCTATGGGAATTGCAGAAATGACTTCTAAGCCTCAAAATAATGACTTTTTTTCCTAAGGTGGTAGGAATGAAACTCAGTGCGGGCTAGATGGGGTCCCCCCTGGGCACCGCAGACCTAAGCTTGTTTAACTCCTACCTCTTAAAGGGACCGAGAAAAAATGACCTTTTCTGCACTCCAATGTAAGTCAATGGGGCGATTTTTTGGCTATGTGCTAGGAATGAAACTCAGTGCGGGCTGGATGGGGTCCCCCCTGGGCACCGCAGACCTAAGCTTGTTTAACTCCTACCTCTTAAAGGGACCGAGAAAAAATGACCTTTTCTGCACTCCAATGTAAGTCAATGGGGCGATTTTTTGGCTATGTGCTAGAAATGAAATTCAGTGCGGATTGGATGACAGGCACCCTAGGCACCCAGGATCGGCTTTAGTTTCACGTGTATCTCTTAAGCCAGCAGAGAAAACCCACCTGATATGCGCTCCACACAATTGAATTAGAGACGCCG
Organism: Dendropsophus ebraccatus; assembly: GCF_027789765.1. NCBI lineage: Eukaryota > Metazoa > Chordata > Amphibia > Anura > Hylidae > Dendropsophus > Dendropsophus ebraccatus. Next base: position 644,197 of record NW_027208718.1, read on the forward strand.
TTGATTTTCTATGGGAATTGCAGAAATGACTTCTAAGCCTCAAAATAATGACTTTTTTTCCTAAGGTGGTAGGAATGAAACTCAGTGCGGGCTGGATGGGGTCCCCCCTGGGCACCGCAGACCTAAGCTTGTTTAACTCCTACCTCTTAAAGGGACCGAGAAAAAATGACCTTTTCTGCACTCCAATGTAAGTCAATGGGGAGATTTTTTGGCTATGTGCTAGAAATGAAATTCAGTGCGGATTGGATGACAGGCACCCTAGGCACCCAGGATCGGCTTTAGTTTCACGTGTATCTTATAAGCCGGCAGAGAAAATTCACCTGATATGCGCTCCACACAATTGAATTAGAGACGCCGTTGATTTTCTATGGGAATTGCAGAAATGACTTCTAAGCCTCAAAATAATGACTTTTTTTCCTAAGGTGGTAGGAATGAAACTCAGTGCGGGCTGGATGGGGTCCCCCCTGGGCACCGCAGACCTAAGCTTGTTTAACTCCTACCTCTTAAAGGGACCGAGAAAAAATGACCTTTTCTGCACTCCAATGTAAGTCAATGGGGCGATTTTTTGGCTATGTGCTAGAAATGAAATTCAGTGCGGATTGGATGACAGGCACCCTAGGCACCCAGGACCGGCTTTAGTTTCACGTGTATCTCTTAAGCCGGCAGAGAAAACCCACCTGATATGCGCTCCACACAATTGAATTAGAGACGCCGTTGATTTTCTATGGGAATTGCAGAAATGACTTCTAAGCCTCAAAATAATGACTTTTTTTCCTAAGGTGGTAGGAATGAAACTCACTGCGGGCTGGATGGGGTCCCCCCTGGGCACCGCAGACCTAAGCTTGTTTAACTCCTACCTCTTAAAGGGACCGAGAAAAAATGACCTTTTCTGCACTCCAATGTAAGTCAATGGGGCGATTTTTTGGCTATGTGCTAGAAATGAAATTCAGTGCGGATTGGATGACAGGCACCCTAGGCACCCAGGATCGGCTTTAGTTTCACGTGTATCTCTTAAGCCAGCAGAGAAAACCCACCTGATATGCGCTCCACACAATTGAATTAGAGACGCCGTTGATTTTCTATGGGAATTGCAGAAATGACTTCTAAGCCTCAAAATAATGACTTTTTTTCCTAAGGTGGTAGGAATGAAACTCAGTGCGGGCTGGATGGGGTCCCCCCTGGGCACCGCAGACCTAAGCTTGTTTAACTCCTACCTCTTAAAGGGACCGAGAAAAAATGACCTTTTCTGCACTCCAATGTAAGTCAATGGGGCGATTTTTTGGCTATGTGCTAGAAATGAAATTCAGTGCGGATTGGATGACAGGCACCCTAGGCACCCAGGATCGGCTTTAGTTTCACGTGTATCTTATAAGCCGGCAGAGAAAATTCCACCTGATATGCGCTCCACACAATTGAATTAGAGACGCCGTTGATTTTCTATGGGAATTGCAGAAATGACTTCTAAGCCTCAAAATAATGACTTTTTTTCCTAAGGTGGTAGGAATGAAACTCAGTGCGGGCTGGATGGGGTCCCCCCTGGGCACCGCAGACCTAAGCTTGTTTAACTCCTACCTCTTAAAGGGACCGAGAAAAAATGACCTTTTCTGCACTCCAATGTAAGTCAATGGGGCGATTTTTTGGCTATGTGCTAGAAATGAAATTCAGTGCGGATTGGATGACAGGCACCCTAGGCACCCAGGATCGGCTTTAGTTTCACGTGTATCTCTTAAGCCGGCAGAGAAAACCCACCTGATATGCGCTCCACACAATTGAATTAGAGACGCCGTTGATTTTCTATGGGAATTGCAGAAATGACTTCTAAGCCTCAAAATAATGACTTTTTTTCCTAAGGTGGTAGGAATGAAACTCAGTGCGGGCTGGATGGGGTCCCCCCTGGGCACCGCAGACCTAAGCTTGTTTAACTCCTACCTCTTAAAGGGACCGAGAAAAAATGACCTTTTCTGCACTCCAATGTAAGTCAATGGGGCGATTTTTTGGCTATGTGCTAGAAATGAAATTGAGTGCGGATTGGATGACAGGCACCCTATTCACCCAGGATCGGCTTTAGTTTCACGTGTATCTCTTAAGCCGGCAGAGAAAACCCACCTGATATGCGCTCCACACAATTGAATTAGAGACGCCGTTGATTTTCTATGGGAATTGCAGAAATGACTTCTAAGCCTCAAAATAATGACTTTTTTTCCTAAGGTGGTAGGAATGAAACTCAGTGCGGGCTGGATGGGGTCCCCCCTGGGCACCGCAGACCTAAGCTTGTTTAACTCCTACCTCTTAAAGGGACCGAGAAAAAATGACCTTTTCTGCACTCCAATGTAAGTCAATGGGGCGATTTTTTGGCTATGTGCTAGAAATGAAATTGAGTGCGGATTGGATGACAGGCACCCTAGGCACCCAGGATCGGCTTTAGTTTCACGTGTATCTCTTAAGCCGGCAGAGAAAACCCACCTGATATGCGCTCCACACAATTGAATTAGAGACGCCGTTGATTTTCTATGGGAATTGCAGAAATGACTTCTAAGCCTCAAAATAATGACTTTTTTTCCTAAGGTGGTAGGAATGAAACTCAGTGCGGGCTAGATGGGGTCCCCCCTGGGCACCGCAGACCTAAGCTTGTTTAACTCCTACCTCTTAAAGGGACCGAGAAAAAATGACCTTTTCTGCACTCCAATGTAAGTCAATGGGGCGATTTTTTGGCTATGTGCTAGAAATGAAATTCAGTGCGGATTGGATGACAGGCACCCTAGGCACCCAGGATCGGCTTTAGTTTCACGTGTATCTCTTAAGCCGGCAGAGAAAACCCACCTGATATGCGCTCCACACAATTGAATTAGAGACGCCGTTGATTTTCTATGGGAATTGCAGAAATGACTTCTAAGCCTCAAAATAATGACTTTTTTTCCTAAGGTGGTAGGAATGAAACTCAGTGCGGGCTAGATGGGGTCCCCCCTGGGCACCGCAGACCTAAGCTTGTTTAACTCCTACCTCTTAAAGGGACCGAGAAAAAATGACCTTTTCTGCACTCCAATGTAAGTCAATGGGGCGATTTTTTGGCTATGTGCTAGAAATGAAATTGAGTGCGGATTGGATGACAGGCACCCTAGGCACCCAGGATCGGCTTTAGTTTCACGTGTATCTCTTAAGCCGGCAGAGAAAACCCACCTGATATGCGCTCCACACAATTGAATTAGAGACGCCGTTGATTTTCTATGGGAATTGCAGAAATGACTTCTAAGCCTCAAAATAATGACTTTTTTTCCTAAGGTGGTAGGAATGAAACTCAGTGCGGGCTGGATGGGGTCCCCCCTGGGCACCGCAGACCTAAGCTTGTTTAACTCCTACCTCTTAAAGGGACCGAGAAAAAATGACCTTTTCTGCACTCCAATGTAAGTCAATGGGGCGATTTTTTGGCTATGTGCTAGAAATGAAATTCAGTGCGGATTGGATGACAGGCACCCTAGGCACCCAGGATCGGCTTTAGTTTCACGTGTATCTCTTAAGCCGGCAGAGAAAACCCACCTGATATGCGCTCCACACAATTGAATTAGAGACGCCGTTGATTTTCTATGGGAATTGCAGAAATGACTTCTAAGCCTCAAAATAATGACTTTTTTTCCTAAGGTGGTAGGAATGAAACTCAGTGCGGGCTAGATGGGGTCCCCCCTGGGCACCGCAGACCTAAGCTTGTTTAACTCCTACCTCTTAAAGGGACCAAGAAAAAATGACCTTTTCTGCACTCCAATGTAAGTCAATGGGCCGATTTTTTGGCTATGTGCTAGAAATGAAATTGAGTGCGGATTGGATGACAGGCACCCTAGGCACCCAGGATCGGCTTTAGTTTCACGTGTATCTCTTAAGCCGGCAGAGAAAACCCACCTGATATGCGCTCCACACAATTGAATTAGAGACGCCGTTGATTTTCTATGGGAATTGCAGAAATGACTTCTAAGCCTCAAAATAATGACTTTTTTTCCTAAGGTGGTAGGAATGAAACTCAGTGCGGGCTAGATGGGGTCCCCCCTGGGCACCGCAGACCTAAGCTTGTTTAACTCCTACCTCTTAAAGGGACCGAGAAAAAATGACCTTTTCTGCACTCCAATGTAAGTCAATGGGCGATTTTTTGGCTATGTGCTAGAAATGAAATTGAGTGCGGATTGGATGACAGGCACCCTAGGCACCCAGGATCGGCTTTAGTTTCACGTGTATCTCTTAAGCCGGCAGAGAAAACCCACCTGATATGCGCTCCACACAATTGAATTAGAGACGCCGTTGATTTTCTATGGGAATTGCAGAAATGACTTCTAAGCCTCAAAATAATGACTTTTTTTCCTAAGGTGGTAGGAATGAAACTCAGTGCGGGCTAGATGGGGTCCCCCCTGGGCACCGCAGACCTAAGCTTGTTTAACTCCTACCTCTTAAAGGGACCGAGAAAAAATGACCTTTTCTGCACTCCAATGTAAGTCAATGGGGCGATTTTTTGGCTATGTGCTAGAAATGAAATTGAGTGCGGATTGGATGACAGGCACCCTAGGCACCCAGGATCGGCTTTAGTTTCACGTGTATCTCTTAAGCCGGCAGAGAAAACCCACCTGATATGCGCTCCACACAATTGAATTAGAGACGCCGTTGATTTTCTATGGGAATTGCAGAAATGACTTCTAAGCCTCAAAATAATGAATTTTTTTCCTAAGGTGGTAGGAATGAAACTCAGTGCGGGCTGGATGGGGTCCCCCCTGGGCACCGCAGACCTAAGCTTGTTTAACTCCTACCTCTTAAAGGGACCGAGAAAAAATGACCTTTTCTGCACTCCAATGTAAGTCAATGGGGCGATTTTTTGGCTATGTGCTAGAAATGAAATTGAGTGCGGATTGGATGACAGGCACCCTAGGCACCCAGGATCGGCTTTAGTTTCACGTGTATCTCTTAAGCCGGCAGAGAAAACCCACCTGATATGCGCTCCACACAATTGAATTAGAGACGCCGTTGATTTTCTATGGGAATTGCAGAAATGACTTCTAAGCCTCAAAATAATGACTTTTTTTCCTAAGGTGGTAGGAATGAAACTCAGTGCGGGCTAGATGGGGTCCCCCCTGGGCACCGCAGACCTAAGCTTGTTTAACTCCTACCTCTTAATGGGACCGAGAAAAAATGACCTTTTCTGCACTCCAATGTAAGTCAATGGGGCGATTTTTTGGCTATGTGCTAGAAATGAAATTCAGTGCGGATTGGATGACTAATGACTTTTTTTCCTAAGGTGGTAGGAATGAAAATGTAAGTCAATGGGGCGATTTTTTGGCTATGTGCTAGAAATGAAATTGAGTGCGGATTGGATGACAGGCACCCTAGGCACCCAGGATCGGCTTTAGTTTCACGTGTATCTCTTAAGCCGGCAGAGAAAACCCACCTGATATGCGCTCCACACAATTGAATTAGAGACGCCGTTGATTTTCTATGGGAATTGCAGAAATGACTTCTAAGCCTCAAAATAATGACTTTTTTTCCTAAGGTGGTAGGAATGAAACTCAGTGCGGGCTGGATGGGGTCCCCCCTGGGCACCGCAGACCTAAGCTTGTTTAACTCCTACCTCTTAAAGGGACCGAGAAAAAATGACCTTTTCTGCACTCCAATGTAAGTCAATGGGGCGATTTTTTGGCTATGTGCTAGAAATGAAATTCAGTGCGGATTGGATGACAGGCACCCTAGGCACCCAGGATCGGCTTTAGTTTCACGTGTATCTTATAAGCCGGCAGAGAAAATTCACCTGATATGCGCTCCACACAATTGAATTAGAGACGCCGTTGATTTTCTATGGGAATTGCAGAAATGACTTCTAAGCCTCAAAATAATGACTTTTTTTCCTAAGGTGGTAGGAATGAAACTCAGTGCGGGCTGGATGGGGTCCCCCCTGGGCACCGCAGACCTAAGCTTGTTTAACTCCTACCTCTTAAAGGGACCGAGAAAAAATGACCTTTTCTGCACTCCAATGTAAGTCAATGGGGCGATTTTTTGGCTATGTGCTAGAAATGAAATTCAGTGCGGATTGGATGACAGGCACCCTAGGCACCCAGGATCGGCTTTAGTTTCACGTGTATCTCTTAAGCCGGCAGAGAAAACCCACCTGATATGCGCTCCACACAATTGAATTAGAGACGCCGTTGATTTTCTATGGGAATTGCAGAAATGACTTCTAAGCCTCAAAATAATGACTTTTTTTCCTAAGGTGGTAGGAATGAAACTCAGTGCGGGCTGGATGGGGTCCCCCCTGGGCACCGCAGACCTAAGCTTGTTTAACTCCTACCTCTTAAAGGGACCGAGAAAAAATGACCTTTTCTGCACTCCAATGTAAGTCATTGGGGCGATTTTTTGGCTATGTGCTAGAAATGAAATTGAGTGCGGATTGGATGACAGGCACCCTATTCACCCAGGATCGGCTTTAGTTTCACGTGTATCTCTTAAGCCGGCAGAGAAAACCCACCTGATATGCGCTCCACACAATTGAATTAGAGACGCCGTTGATTTTCTATGGGAATTGCAGAAATGACTTCTAAGCCTCAAAATAATGACTTTTTTTCCTAAGGTGGTAGGAATGAAACTCAGTGCGGGCTGGATGGGGTCCCCCCTGGGCACCGCAGACCTAAGCTTGTTTAACTCCTACCTCTTAAAGGGACCGAGAAAAAATGACCTTTTCTGCACTCCAATGTAAGTCAATGGGGCGATTTTTTGGCTATGTGCTAGAAATGAAATTGAGTGCGGATTGGATGACAGGCACCCTAGGCACCCAGGATCGGCTTTAGTTTCACGTGTATCTCTTAAGCCGGCAGAGAAAACCCACCTGATATGCGCTCCACACAATTGAATTAGAGACGCCGTTGATTTTCTATGGGAATTGCAGAAATGACTTCTAAGCCTCAAAATAATGACTTTTTTTCCTAAGGTGGTAGGAATGAAACTCAGTGCGGGCTAGATGGGGTCCCCCCTGGGCACCGCAGACCTAAGCTTGTTTAACTCCTACCTCTTAAAGGGACCGAGAAAAAATGACCTTTTCTGCACTCCAATGTAAGTCAATGGGGCGATTTTTTGGCTATGTGCTAGAAATGAAATTCAGTGCGGATTGGATGACAGGCACCCTAGGCACCCAGGATCGGCTTTAGTTTCACGTGTATCTCTTAAGCCGGCAGAGAAAACCCACCTGATATGCGCTCCACACAATTGAATTAGAGACGCCGTTGATTTTCTATGGGAATTGCAGAAATGACTTCTAAGCCTCAAAATAATGACTTTTTTTCCTAAGGTGGTAGGAATGAAACTCAGTGCGGGCTGGATGGGGTCCCCCCTGGGCACCGCAGACCTAAGCTTGTTTAACTCCTACCTCTTAAAGGGACCGAGAAAAAATGACCTTTTCTGCACTCCAATGTAAGTCAATGGGGCGATTTTTTGGCTATGTGCTAGAAATGAAATTGAGTGCGGATTGGATGACAGGCACCCTAGGCACCCAGGATCGGCTTTAGTTTCACGTGTATCTCTTAAGCCGGCAGAGAAAACCCACCTGATATGCGCTCCACACAATTGAATTAGAGACGCCGTTGATTTTCTATGGGAATTGCAGAAATGACTTCTAAGCCTCAAAATAATGACTTTTTTTCCTAAGGTGGTAGGAATGAAACTCAGTGCGGGCTAGATGGGGTCCCCCCTGGGCACCGCAGGCCTAAGCTTGTTTAACTCCTACCTCTTAATGGGACCGAGAAAAAATGACCTTTTCTGCACTCCAATGTAAGTCAATGGGGCGATTTTTTGGCTATGTGCTAGAAATGAAATTCAGTGCGGATTGGATGACTAATGACTTTTTTTCCTAAGGTGGTAGGAATGAAACTCAGTGCGGGCTGGATGGGGTCCCCCCTGGGCACCGCAGACCTAAGCTTGTTTAACTCCTACCTCTTAAAGGGACCGAGAAAAAATGACCTTTTCTGCACTCCAATGTAAGTCAATGGGGCGATTTTTTGGCTATGTGCTAGAAATGAAATTCAGTGCGGATTGGATGACAGGCACCCTAGGCACCCAGGATCGGCTTTAGTTTCACGTGTATCTCTTAAGCCGGCAGAGAAAACCCACCTGATATGCGCTCCACACAATTGAATTAGAGACGCCGTTGATTTTCTATGGGAATTGCAGAAATGACTTCTAAGCCTCAAAATAATGACTTTTTTTCCTAAGGTGGTAGGAATGAAACTCAGTGCGGGCTGGATGGGGTCCCCCCTGGGCACCGCAGACCTAAGCTTGTTTAACTCCTACCTCTTAAAGGGACCGAGAAAAAATGACCTTTTCTGCACTCCAATGTAAGTCAATGGGGCGATTTTTTGGCTATGTGCTAGAAATGAAATTGAGTGCGGATTGGATGACAGGCACCCTAGGCACCCAGGATCGGCTTTAGTTTCACGTGTATCTCTTAAGCCGGCAGAGAAAACCCACCTGATATGCGCTCCACACAATTGAATTAGAGACGCCGTTGATTTTCTATGGGAATTGCAGAAATGACTTCTAAGCCTCAAAATAATGACTTTTTTTCCTAAGGTGGTAGGAATGAAACTCAGTGCGGGCTAGATGGGGTCCCCCCTGGGCACCGCAGACCTAAGCTTGTTTAACTCCTACCTCTTAAAGAAAAATGACCTTTCTGCACTCCGTAAGTCAATGGGGCGAGTTTTCGAGAGAG